>NC_092380.1:45541900-45841900 GCF_030028105.1 Mobula birostris | reverse complement strand
GAACAGATTTAGTATGAGAGGGGGAAGTTTAAAGGAGATATACAGAGTAAGGTTACTACGCAGAAAATAGTAGGTGCCTGGAATGGGCTGCCAGTGGTGATGGTGGCTTTTAAATAGCATTAAAGTGGATCTTAAGTAGGCACATGAATATGGAGGCAATGCAGAGATATCGATCATGTGCAGAAGGGATTCATTTTAATTGACATCATGTTCACTGACACTGTTAGCTGAAGGGGCTGTTCATGTGCTATGTTCTTTATAACATGTTGCATTGCATCAGCAGAGTGAAGGACATGGTCTTTGTTAAGGTTACACCCTGTCGCATCATGAACAATTTCCACTATTTTTGCCAGGTCAACAGTTTCTAAGATAAATTTGGAACAGATTTTGGATGGTCAGAAGAGAGAAATTTGTTCAAAGTAAATTTATTATCAAAGTACATAGATGTCACCACGTACAACCCCGAGATTCATTTTCTTGCGGGCATACTCAATAAATCTAGAAAAGAGTAAGAATCATAGTAGAATCAATGAAAGGCCACACCAACTTGGGCACTTAACCAGTGTGTAAAAGACAACAAACTGTGCAAATACAAAATAAAATAGTAATAATAATACTACTACTACTAATAGTAAATAAGCAATAAATATCAATAACCTGAGATGAAGTGTCTTTGAAAGTGAGTCGATAGATTGTGGGAACTTTTCAATGATGGAACAGGTGAAGTTATCCCCTTTAGTTCAAGAGCTTGATGGTTAAGGGGTAATAAATGTTCCTGAACCTAGTAGTATGAGACCTGAGGCTCCTGTACATTCACAAACAAGAGAAAATCTGCAGATGGTGGAAATCCAAGCAACACATACAAAATGCTGGAGGAACTCAGTAGGCCAGGCAGCATCTATGGAAGAGAATACAGTCAATGTTTTGGGTCGAGATCCTGATGAAAGGTCTTGGCCCAAAACTTCGACTGTACTTTTCCCCATAGATGCTGCCTGCTGAGCTCCTCCAGCATTTTACCTGTATTGTTCCTGTATCTGTATCTTGGTCCTATTGGCAACAGCTAGAAGAGAGCATGTCCTGGGTAGTAGGGACCCCTGAAGTTGGGTGCTGCTTTCCTGCAACAATGCTGCATATAGATGTGCTCAGTGACGAGGAGTGCTTTACCTGTGATACACTGGGCCACATCTACTCTTTGTAGGGTTTTCCGTTCAAGGGCAATGGTGTGATGCAGTCAGTCAATATACTCTCCACCATACATCTGTCGAAGTTTGTCAAAGTTTTAGCTGTCATACTGAATCTATTCAAACTCCTCAGGAAGTAGAAGCACTGGCTTTCTTTCTTCATAATTGCACTTACCTGCTGGGCCCAGGGCAGGTCCTCCAAGATAACAATACCGCTCATCCTGCAATGAGGACTGATTTATGGACCACTGGTCTCCTCCTCTGAATCAATAACCAGCTTCCTGGTCTTGCTGAAATTGAATAAGAGGTTCTCCAGAACAATACGCAGCCTGGAATATCCTTATTGTACTATCATTATCAAGCCAGGGGGTCAGCAATGAGTTCAGAGGGCATGCCGGGCATTACTGAGGATTACATGCCAATCTGTTATCTGTCGAAGCTGTAACACGGAGCTGCATGTTGAACAGTGTGCAAAGAGCAAAGCTAAATGATCTTTCAAATACCAGGTTAGCTCAAAGCTGTGCAGCCCTGCCTAATCTGGCTGTGACCAGTGGTGGATAATTAAGCAGTGGCAGAAGAAAAGAGCTTCACCAACATCCTCATGCTCAGTAGTGCTCATCCTCCCTATGTTACTGGGGCATTCTGACAAGCAATTCTAAAGACTTTAACAACTTTCAGACTGGCTCACAAACATTATGCATTCTATAGCTCCCCTTAAGCAAGTCAAAATAAAGTTATAATACTTCAGTTAGTTTTCTTCTTTACTGGAGTAATAAAGATCATGAGGTACACTGGTGCAGGTAGGAATGACACTGCCTCTCAGCATTAGGTTCAATCCTGACCACTGGGGCTGTCTGCGTAGAGTTGAGTGTTCTCCCCTCCCTGTGGCTGTGTGGGATTCTTCACACATCCCAAAGACATGGAGTTGGGTAGGGTACCTGGCCACTGTGAATTGCGCCCTGAGTGTAGGTGAATGTTAGAAACTGTAGGGAATTGATGTGGATGTGGACAAAATAACAAACGGGTTATCCAGGATTAAAGTAAATGGGTGGTGGATGGTTCGGACTTTTTTACCAAAGGACCTTTCTCTGTGTTGTATCTCTCTATAACTTGAACGGTGTTGTGTTTTGTAACTCCAAAACATAAAACTAATTGAAAGCAAAAACACAGAGCCATGAAAGCGTGTCTTGTTTTCATGCACGTATGATGTGATGGCGTGATGACATATGCCAGTCACATACTTTCGTATATAACCTGAAATGAATTATTTAAATGAAAAATTGTAACATCACAGAATTCAAGAAAATTCTTTCAAAAATGATGGAGGGTATCACTGATAGTACAGTCTGCAGAAAATGCAGGACCCTTGGAGCGACATTGAAGGTGCTGTCCTGACGAAGGGCCCAAAGCATCGACTGTCCACTTCTCTCCATAGGTGCTGTCTGGTGCACTGAGTTCCTTCAGCACTTTGTGTGTAGTCGGCCCTCTGATGCCCATTTCAGATTTCCAGGGGACTTCATCACAACCTTGATCCAAACATGGACTAGAGTGCAGAATTCCAGAGAGTCATGGCAGAATGAATGCCCTTGACATCCATGCACCAAACACACCTTGGTGATGTGTCTCAAAGACCATAAGATATATGTAGGAGCAGAATTAGGCCATTCGGCCCATTGAGCCTACTCTGGCCTTCCACTATGGATGATTCATTATCCCTCTCAATCTCATTCTCCTGCCTTCTCCTTGTTAATGTTCAAACAACAAAGACAAGTTTCTGTTTGTTTAAACAATTTTACTTATATTGCCAACCTTCAATACATGAGAACATAAAAAATAGGAGCAGGAGTCGGCCATCTGACCCATTGAGCCTGCTCCGCCATTCAATAAGATCATGGCTGATATGATAAGAGAGCTGCCTTCTTTAACCCACAAAATCGCCTTCCCCCCTTGCACGCATGCCCATAACATGGAAAGTGCACATGTCTACTAAATATGTACAGTACATAGTCCAAATGAACTGAGCTGAACAATCTCCCATCCTTTTGTGCATTTTAAAAAAAGAAAAATTAAAAACAATTCATATGTCCATTAGGCTATGGGAATTAGTTCTAACCCTTTATGCTGATACAGTTCTGAAGGTATCAAATGCCTTCCCTGCATGCCTTTAGCAGCACAAGAGCTGGAGCTCTCTTCTTTGTGAAACAGTCAGCTCGTTGTTCCTTAGTGGTTGACCATAGCATGTGATGTATCTCAGTGCTTGAACAAGTTCCTTGATGCTGCTTATCTCTAGGTGAAGCCTCTTCTCTGTAACTGACATGGTGGATTTGATGGCATCAAACAAAGAGTCTGCGACACAAGTTATTTGTAAACCATACTTCTTTGGGTCACCATGGAGAAGCTCAGAATAGAGGGTGGTCAGATAAACAGCATTATCAGTACCGTCAGACATTGCAAGGGTTTCTCCTGCCAGCGTACTCCGTACAACTCCTCAGATCATTTTTGATTGTCAATAGAGAGGTGAAAATCTTCCCTTTTCTCCCACAGTACAATAAGATGTCCCCCTTGAGTCCCTCCATCAGGGAGATTTCCAAGTGAGGCATCACAACAAGCCATAATGTGCCATCTTTTCCAAGCAGCTCAAACTTCAAGACTACTTTATCAGATTGAATTCTGTACACAATCTTGTCTGTCTCATGTAAAGTTCGTACTGTGGCATTTTTCATGCGGGATGCCAAGTAGCAGGTATCTATTATGATGTCAGGTCTGCTCTGTCTTACCACACATAGAATCTGACCTAACCTTGACCGGAGTTGTTCAGCTTCAGCTTCACTGAGGAGTGCATCCTGCTGTATGGCAGATGAAGATTCCTGATGTAGTTTTCTTGATGCAGTTGTATTGTTCCATCAACAGCAAGGATGTCTAATCCTACATAGCAGAACCTGTCATGTTCCTCACATCTAACCTGAAAGGCTGACCTCAGCTGAGGGATAACTGTTCTGACAAAGTTTTGTGAGCCTCCCCATATGAAGGCATCTACATGACCGGCAAGTCTTCCAATCAGATGACATTCTGACTCTTGCCAGTAAGAAGCAGTTTGATCCACTTGTCATATCTTTCCACCCATTTCCAACGTCATTTCCTTGATCTTTTTATACCAGTAGAGTCATGCATCTGCTAGACCATACACACACTTTTTGGTTTCCACTGTGTTCCTTCCCTTCTGGCTTCAGGCCAGTTCAATGTAAATGTCACATGACAGCTCCATTCCCTGTAAGAATGTAAATTTTATGTCCATGCAATGGAGTTGCCAATGCTTCTGACAAATCACTGTGAGAACTAGTCGGAGAGACTCTGATGCACCAGTTGGTGAGTGTTTTTGGAGTTCTTTTATGTTCCGTTCCTCAAAACCTCTGCCTACCAGATATGCTTTTGATGTAATTCCTGTCAGGGTTTCTTTCAGGGTGCACACCCAACTTGTGGACACAGTCTTTTGGCCAATATCTCTGGCATCCTCAAACACTCCATTATATCTTCAACTACTGATTTCATTCTGTTTTGCAGATTCAAACGACACCTCCTTAGTTACTAGGGCATCTTCATCTTGACATTTCTCAGATGGTCCAGCCTCATCTATACTTGATTGAATATGAAATCTGTCTACACATGACATGTCGACTGGCCCTGCAGTGCCAGTGACTGTGTCTGGTTCTAGGTCATTCAAGTTGTACCAACTTTTGTTTCTCCCAGTGGCTTTGCCTGCTCTTCTTAAGACTTCAGCTTTGTAACTAAGTGAATTTATTTGTATACCACTTTTCAAACATAAGGCAGTTCAAAGTGCTTTACGTGGAACAAAACATAAAAATCAAAGAGGCTAGGTGAGAGGAGGTTAGTTCACAACAGGGGGATGGGAACCAGTGCAGAGAGACAGAGGGGTGTAAAGTGAGGGTAGAAGCAAAAAGTACTAAGGAGAAAAGTAAAAGTGGCAGGCCGACAAATCCAGGGCAAGCATTAAAAAGGGCCACTTTTCAGCATAATTGTATAAGGGCTAAGAGAGTTGTAAAAGAGCGCCTGAAGGCTTTGTGTGTCAATGCAAGGAGCATTCGTAACAAGGTGGATGAATTGAAAGTGCAGATTGTTATTAATGATTATGATATAGTTGGGATCACAGAGACATGGCTCCAGGGTGACCAAGGATGGGAGCTCAACGTTCAAGGATATTCAATATTCAGGAGGGATAGACATGAAAGAAAAGGAGGTGGGGTGGCGTTGCTGGTTAAAGATGAGATTAATGCAATAGAAAGGAAGGACATAAGCCGGGAAGATATGGAATCGATATGGGTAGAGCTGCGTAACACTAAGGGGCAGAAGACGCTGGTGGGAGTTGTGTACAGGCCACCTAACAGTAGTAGTGAGGTCGGAGATGGTATTAAACAGGAAATTAGAAATGTGTGCAATAAAGGAACAGCAGTTATAATGGGTGACTTCAATCTACATGTAGATTGGGTGAACCAAATTGGTAAAGGTGCTGAGGAAGAGGATTTCTTGGAATGTATGCGGGATGGTTTTTTGAACCAACATGTCGAGGAACCAACTAGAGAGCAGGCTATTCTGGACTGGGTTTTGAGCAATGAGGAAGGGTTAATTAGCAATCTTGTCGTGAGAGGCCCCTTGGGTAAGAGTGACCATAATATGGTGGAATTCTTCATTAAGATGGAGAGTGACATAGTTAATTCAGAAACAAGGGTTCTGAACTTAAAGAGGGGTAACTTTGAAGGTATGAGACATGAATTAGCTAAGATAGACTGGCAAATGACACTTAAAGGATTGACGGTGGATATGCAATGGCAAGCATTTAAAGGTTGCATGGATGAACTACAACAATTGTTCATCCCAGTTTGGCAAAAGAATAAATCAAGGAAGGTAGTGCACCCGTGGCTGACAAGAGAAATTAGGGATAGTATCAATTCCAAAGAAGAAGCATACAAATTAGCCAGAAAAAGTGGCTCACCTGAGGACTGGGAGAAATTCAGAGTTCAGCAAAGGAGGACAAAGAGCTTAGTTAGGAAGGGGAAAAAAGATTATGAGAGAAAACTGGCAGGGAACATAAAAACTGACTGTAAAAGCTTTTATAGATATGTAAAAAGGAAAAGACTGGTAAAGACAAATGTAGGTCCCCTGCAGACAGAAACAGGTGAATTGATTATGGGGAGCGAGGACATGGCAGACCAATTGAATAATTACTTTGGTTCTGTAATTCGAGTACTAAGGAGGACATAAATAATCTTCCAGAAATAGTAGGGGACAGAGGGTCCAGTGAGATGGAGGAACTGAGCGAAATACATGTTAGTAGGGAAGTGGTGTTAGGTAAATTGAAGGGATTAAAGGCAGATAAATCCCCAGGGCCAGATGGTCTGCATCCCAGAGTGCTTAAGGAAGTAGCCCAAGAAATAGTGGATGCATTAGTGATAATTTTTCAAAACTCTTTAGATTCTGGACTAGTTCCTGAGGATTGGAGGGTGGCTAATGTAACTCCACTTTTTAAAAAAGGAGGGAGAGAGAAACCAGGGAATTATAGACTGGTTAGCCTAACGTCGGTGGTGGGGAAACTGCTGGAGTCAGTTATCAAGGATGTGATAACAGCGCATTTGGAAAGCGGTGAAATCATCAGACAAAGTCAGCATGGATTTGTGAAAGGAAAATCATGTCTGACGAATGTCATAGAATTTTTTGAGGATGTAACTAGTAAAGTGGATAGGGGAGAACCAGTGGATGTGGTATATTTGGATTTTCAAAAGGCTTTTGACAAGGTCCCACACAGGAGATTAGTGTGCAAACTTAAAGCACACGGTATTGGGAGTAAGGTATTGATGTGGATAGAGAATTGGTTGGCAGACAGGAAGCAAAGAGTGGGAATAAACGGGACCTTTTCAGAATGGCAGGCAGTGACTAGTGGGGTACCGCAAGGCTCAGTGCTGGGACCCCAGTTGTTTACAATATATATTAATGACTTGGATGAGGGAATTAAATGCAGCATCTCCAAGTTTGCAGATGACACGAAGCTGGGCGGCAGTGTTAGCTGTGAGGAGAATGCTAAGAGGATGCAGGGTGACTTGGATAGGTTGGGTGAGTGGGCAAATTCATGGCAGATGCAATTTAATGTGGATAAATGTGAAGTTATCCACTTTGGTGGCAAAAATAGGAAAACAGATTATTATCTGAATGGTGGCCGATTAGGAAAAGGAGAGGTGCAACGAGATCTGGGTGTCATTATACACCAGTCATTGAAAGTGGGCATGCAGGTACAGCAGGCGGTGAAAAAGGCGAATGGTATGCTGGCATTTATAGCAAGAGGATTCGAGTACAGGAGCAGGGAGGTACTACTGCAGTTGTACAAGGCCTTGGTGAGACCACACCTGGAGTATTGTGTGCAGTTTTGGTCCCCTAATCTGAGGAAAGACATCCTTGCCATAGAGGGAGTACAAAGAAGGTTCACCAGATTGATTCCTGGGATGGCAGGACTTTCATATGAAGAAAGACTGGATGAACTAGGCTTGTACTCATTGGAATTTAGAAGACTGAGGGGGGATCTGATTGATACATATAAAATCCTAAAGGGATTGGACAGGCTAGATGCAGGAAGATTGTTCCCGATGTTGAGGAAGTCCAGAATGAGGGGTCACAGTTTGAGGATAAAGGGGAAGCCTTTTAGGACTGAGATTTGGAAAAACTTCTTCACACAGAGAGTGGTGAATCTGTGGAATTCTCTGCCACAGGAAACAGTTGAGGCCAGTTCATTGGCTATATTTAAGAGGGAGTTAGATATGGCCCTTGTGGCTAAAGGGATCAGGGGGTATGGAGGGAAGGCTGGTGCAGGGTTCTGAGTTGGATGATCAGCCATGATCATAATAAATGGCGGTGCAGGCTCGAAGGGCCAAATGGTCTACTCCTGCACCTATTTTCTATGTTTCTATGTTTCTATACGTCATGTTTCAGACAATATATAAGAGAATAAAATCACACAAAAAATATATATGATAAATAGAAGTTACAGTGCAGAAGATTCTAATTAAAAGCTACAGTGAAAAGAAAAGTTTTCAAGCCTTAATTTAAAAGAGCATAAAGTTGGGGCAGACTTCAAATCCTCTGGATGGTTATTCCAGATATGTATGGCATAGTAACCCAATGCTGCTTCACCAAGTTTAGTTTTGACCCTGTGGACAGTAAGCAGACCAATGTCTTGGTCTACAAATCTCAGTTTGTCCTGTTTTAAGAGTGAAACTTCCATGTTGCCTTTGCACATGCGGTAATTTCTGTTTAGGCAAGACTGTTGAGTTCTCAGCTGCACTCTCTTCCACACTGTCTGTGCCACTGTTGGGCAACTCTGTTGGGTCCTTAGCTGCACTCTCCTCATCCCTGTCTGTGCTGTGTGACCGTGTATCAGGTAAATGCTTTTCATTTTTTGTGTTATTCTCCATGTCGTTCTGATGGCCTTCAGTTTGTGCTTTATGATGCACTCTCACATATGTACCTCCATGTCTCACCAACACCGCAGCTCCATCCCGACCAAAGACAACTCCAGGGCCTTTCTATTCTGTACAGTCTGCTCTTTTGTGAGACACTTTGTCCCCTGTGTCAAATTTGTCATTTGTAGGACGGATCTGTGCCCTCAGTGCTCTTCGAATTCTCTCTGAACACTCGGCTTCAGTGAAACCCTTCCTTGATGCAAGCAGAGCTGAAATATGAGCAGGTGGTCTGTCAACCAGTACAGAGGGAAGGTTTGGATTCTGGCCGAACACCAGTTGATATGGGCTATAGACATGAACATTGTGCATGGTATTCTTCACCAAAAGGGCACAGTCCAGGACTGTTCCAATCACAGTCTTTGCTTTTCTTTACCTTCAGCATTATTTCAGTAAGTGTTTGATTCTGTCCCTCCAGAATTCCATTACTCGAAGGACTCTATGCTGCTGTTGTCTTTGTTTCAATGTTAAAGTTCTCTGCCAAATCTCTGAATTCATCATTGTTAAATTCATCAGCAAGATAAAATCTGCAGTTGCTGGAAATCCGAACAACACACACAAAATGCTGGAGGAACTCAGCAGGCCAGGGAGCATCTATGGGAAAGAATACAGTTCCTTCAGAAGACTGGAGAAAAAAAGCTGAGGAGTTGATTTAAAAGTTGGGGGGAGGGGAGAGAGAATCACCAGATGATAGGTAATCAATGTTCATGCCATCAGGTTGAAAGCTACCCAAGCAGAATATAAGGTGCTGTTCCTCCAACCTGAGTGTGGCCTCATCATGACAATGGAGGAGGCCACAGATGGACATGTCAGAATGGAAGTGGGAAGTGGAATTAAGATGGATGGCCATTGGGAGATCCCACTTGTTCTGGTGGATGGAGCGTAGATACTCAATGAAGCAGTCTCCTAATCTATGTCGTGTCTCACTGATCTATAGGAGGCCACAGCGGGAGCACCGAACACAGTAAGTGACCCCCAACGGACTCACAGGTGAAGTGTTGCCTCACCTGGAAGGACTTTTTAGGGCCCTGGATGGTGGGTAGGGGAGGAGGTGTAGGGGCAGGTGTAGCACTTGTTCCTCCTGCAAGGATAAGTGCCAGGAGGGAGATCAGTGGGGAGGGATGAACAGATAAGGGAGTTGCGTAGGGAGAGTATGGACCCACGGACCCATGGACTCTCACAGCTACCTAGACTACACCTTGTCCCACCCTACTACTTGTAAAAGCACATTCCTCTTTTCTCAATTCCTCTGTCTCAGCCACATCTGCTCTCAGGATAAGGCTTTTCATTCTAGAATGAAGGAGATGTCCTTTTTCAAAGAAAGGGGCTTCCTTTCCTCTATCAACACTACCCTCAAACAAATTTCTTCCATTTCACGCACGTCTGCTCTCACCCTATCCTCCTGCCACCCTACCAGGGATAGGGTTCCTCTTGTCCTCACCTACCACCCACCAGCCTCCACGTTCAGCACATAATTCTGCGAAACTTCCGCCACCTCCAACAGAATCCCACCACCAAGCACATCTTTCCTTCTCCCCCCACCTCCCTGCTTTCTTCTTTCCTATCGTTCTGTGTTACAGCTTCGACAGAAAACAGATTGGCATGTAATCCTCAGTAATGCCCGGCATGCCCTCTGAACTCATTGCTGACCCCTTGGCTTGATAATGATAGCACAATAAGGATATTCCAGGCTGCGTATTGTTCTGGAGAACCTCTTATTCAATTGCAGTAAGACCAGGGAGCTGATTATTGACTCAGACGAGGAAATCAGTGGGCTGTGAGTCAGTCCTCATTGAACTACTACTACTACTACTACGTTGACTCAGGCCTAGGGGGCCGGCGTCAGGCACGATGACAGACTCTCCACTTCTCCCTCTCCCTCATCAGTGTGTTCAGTTCATCTACATTAGCCGCGCCACTGTCTTCTAGGAGCGTGTTGACCATAGTCTTGGGAGGGCGCCCAGGGTTCATCCTCCCGTGCTTGGGCTCCCATATGATGACTAGGCTGGCAGGTAGCTCGGGGTGGCGTAGACAGTGCCCTGCTAGTTGCAGTCTTCCTGCCTCGATTTTAGTGGAGAACATCAGTAGGTTATTATAGAGCTCAACCTTCGTCTTGTGCTGTTGCCAACTCACATCAAGAGCCATCCGGAGCATTCGTGTATAGCAACCATCTAGAGACTTTCGCATAGTATCGGTGAGTGTCCACATCTCTCATCCGTACATGAGAATGGACTCTATGACTGCTATGAAAATCCTCTTTTTAAGCCCTCTGGTCAGATTTGACTTCCAGATTTCCTTCATGTTGTTCATAGCCCTCCACGCCAGCACCTTCCATATCTTTATGTCCTTCTCCGAACTCATCATTCTTGACCCGAGGTACTTGTAGTCAAAGACTTTCTTAATGGTATCATTCTTTACGGTTTTGAGAGTACCTTCGTCACAGTTAAACGCCATGTACTCTGTCTTTTTAGCGTTTAGGTGAAGTCCAACTTTATTGCACTCAATTTCCACTTTAGTCAGTAGCTGCTGTGCTTCCTCCATCTGGTCAGAGAGCAGGACTATGTCATCTGCAAAATCCAGATCTGTGAGCGTAACTGGTCTGACCCTTTTGGTTCGCCCTGGTTTTATGGTAAAACCAAGCTTGCCATGATCTTTGGTAGCTTGACACAGAGCGTAATCAAGGGCGATTATAAAGATATAGGGTGCCAGAGTGCAGAGTGTAGGGTGCAGCACACCAGCTCGGAGTTCGAACACTGCTGATTCTCCGTCTGGTGATACAACTTTCGCCATGGTTTTGCTACAGCTGGACTCTATTGCTCTCAGTAGATGGTCTGGCACTCCATAAGCTTTCAGGATCTTCAGCATTTTACCTCGGTGAATGGAGTCAAAAGCTTTGCGAAAATCGATGTAAGTAAGCACGGCTGGTAGGTTGTTCTTCTTAACTTCCTTGATGATTCTATGGAGAGCAGGTATTTGCATTACTGTTGTACGCTTCTGCCGAAAACCATTCTGACTGAATCTTAGCTTAGGGTCAATGGTGGTGCGAATCCTGTTCAAGATCATACGATTGTATAGCTTTGCTACGATGCAGGTCAAAAGAAAATCGTCCTCATTGCAGGAGGAGAGGTATTATTATTTTAGAGAGACTGCCCTGGGCAATTATGAAGAAAGAAAGCCAGTGCTTCTACTTCCTGACAAGTTTGCATAGATCTGGTATGACAGTTAAAACTTTGACAAACTTTGATAGAAGTCATCGGCAGCAAACCAGGAAAGCCCCCTTTATTCCCACTCTGACTGTAATGCCAAGGGCATCTTACCTTGTTAAGCAGTGTCATGTCCAGCACCTTGTCAAAGGCCTTCTGAAAATCCAAGCAAACGACATGAATTGACTCTCCTTTGTCTATCTTGCCAGTTATTTTCTCTAAGAATTCCAAATAAAATTTGTCAGGCATAATTTCTCCTTATGGAAACCATGCTGGCTACGGCCTATTTGATCACGTGCGTGCGTGTACCCTGAAACCTCATCCTTTATAATGGACTCCAACATCTTGCTAACCATTGAAGTCAGGCTAACTGACAAATAATTTCCTTTTCTCTGCCTCCCTCTCTTTTTAAAGAGTAGAGTGACATTTGCAATTTTCCTGTCCTCCAGAACCATCCCAGAATTTAGTGATTCTTGAAAGATCATTATTAATGCCTCCACAATCTCCTCAGCTACCTCCTTTAGAAACCTGGGGTTTGGTCCACCTGGTCCATTTGGTGAAAGTACCTTTAGACCTTTCAGCTTCCTAAGCATCTTTTCCTCAGCATTAGCAACTGCACTCGCTTCTACCCCCTGACACTCCTGCATTCCTGGCATACTGTTCCTGTCTTCCACATTGCAGACTGGCACAAAATACTTCTTAATTTCATCCACCATTTCTCTATCTCCCATTACTGCCTCTCCAGTGTCATTTTCCTGTGATCCAATATCCATTCTCATCTCTCTTTTACTTTTTATATATATGAATAAAACTTGTGGTACCCTCTTTTATATTATTGGCTTGTTTCCCTTCATATTTCATCTTTTCTCTCTTTATGGCTTTTTAGTTGCCTTCTCTTGGTTTTTAAAATCTTCCTAATCCTTTAACTTCCTGCTTATTTTTGTCATATTATATGCCCTCTTTTTACTTTCTATTCTGTCTTTGACTTCCCCTATCAGTCACAATTGCCTCATCTTCCCTTTAGAATCCTTCTTCATCTTCATGTATCTATCTTGCACCTTCTGAATAGCCTCCAGCCATTCCTGTTTAGTCATTGCTCTTCTGCTGTCATCTGTGCTTGTGCCTCCTTCCAATCAACTTTAGCCAACTGCTCTTTCATGTCTCTGAAATTCTCTTTACTTCACTGTAATACTGATATATCTGACTTTATCTTCTCCTTCACAAACCGCAGGGTGAATTTTATTGTACTATGATCACTGCCTTATAAGGATTTCTTCACCTTAAGCTCCCTAATCAAACCATTACACAACACCCAACACAGAATTGCCTTTCCTTTAGTGGGCTCCATTACAAGCTGCTCTAAAAAGCCTTCTCATAGGAATTCTACAAATTCCCTCTCTTGGAATCTAGCACCAACCTGATTTTCCTAATCTACCTGCAAATTGAAATCCCCCATGACTATTGTAACATTGCCCTTCTTAAATGTCTTTTTTACCTCCCATTGTAATTTGTATCCCACTTCCTGGCTACTGTTCGGAGACCCGTATAAACTCCCATCAGGGTAATTTTATAATCCTATGTCACCTCTTTCTATAGATTTGATTTCATTTTTGATCAACGGATTCACCCGTTTGTCTCTGCCTACCTGCCTGTCCTTTCAATATGATGCGTATCCTTGGATGTTAAGCTATCAACTATGATCTTCTTCCAGCCACAGTTCAGTAATACCTACAACATAATGCTTGCCAATCTCTAACTGCGCTACAAGATCATCTACCTTATTCTGCGTGCAGGGTGCATTGAAGTATAACACCTTCAGTCCTGTATTCAACACACTTTTCAACTTTGCCCCCATGTTACATTTCATCTCATCCCACGGACTGCAGTTTTGCCCTGTTATCTGCCTGTCTTTCCTAACAGTCTCACTAAACATTGCATCTAATGCCCCATCCTCACCTCTGTCACTTTGGTTTCCAGCCACTGCCAAATTAGTTTAAACTCTCATCAACAGCTCTAGCAAAAGGGAGAGCTCTTCAAACATTGGACTTGGACCTCACCCGAAGAAAGTTTGTGGCTGTTGGAGATCAGTCCTCCCATCCCCTAGGCATTTCTGCAGGAGCTGCTCGGGGCAGAATCCAAGGTTCAACCATCTGTAGTTGCTTTGTCAATGACCTTCCTTCAGTTATAAGGTCAGATGATTACTGATAATTACACAGTGTTCAATTCCATCCACAAACCCTCAGCAAATCCAAGACTAGACGACATTCCGGAATGAAATGATAGGTAGGGAGGAATAGTTGTGTCACACAAACGTCAGGCAATAACCATCTCCAACAAGAGAAACTTCAATCATAAATCCTTGAGAACCTGTCTCTTCGCCTTCTATCAACCGGGCAGGATCACCATTGAACAGAAAATGAACAGGACCATGCAGTTCTAACTTCTGTGCCGCACAGCTCAGTGGCACTGAAGTTAGTCCTGCTATCTTGCAATGTCCAATGATATCTATGTGGAGTTTGCAGGTCACCATGGTGTGTCTTCCCTTTGGGTGCTCCAGTTTCCTCCCACATGCTAGAGACACGCTGGTAGGTTAATTAGTTGCTGCCTATATAAGTGACAGGTTCCAGCCTCTCCTCTATAGCTCAGCATATCATGGAAGCCAACTTCCCCTCTATGGACTCTGTCTACATTTCCTGCTGCCTCAGTAAAGCAGCCAAGATAATCATAGCCCTCACCTTCCATGAACTTGCTCTCTTCTGCCTCCCTCCCATTGGATAGAAGATGCCTGAAGTCATGTACCATCAGACACAAGGGCAGCTGCTGTCCTGCTGTAATATTATTAAATGGTTCCCTAATAGAGTAACCTGACAACCTACCTCATCATAATCTTGCACCTTATTGTTTATCAGCACTGAACTTTCTCTGTAGCTGTTACACTTTATTCTGCATTTTTATTGTTTTATCTTACTCTACCTCAATGCACTGTGTAATGAATTGATCTGTATGAACAGAGTGCAAGACAAGCTTTTTACTGTATTTCAGTACAGTACAATAATAAACCATTTCCAATTCTGATTCAATGGAGAGTTACCAGGCATGTGGGTGAGAACACGCTACTGAGAAATAAGGAGGCAAAGGGAGCCATCATGGTCCGAATGGGCCAAATGGCCTCCTTCAGCAATGAGTATGTATCTAAACACTCAGAAGCACTTTAGCCAAATGACCATCCTGTCTCCTGCAAGGCTGTATTAACACTCGTCATATTCCCCGACACTGTCTCTGTTCAGCTAGAGACACAGGCACTGCTGAAGCTGGAATATGGAGCAACAAGAAAGCTGCAGGAACTCAGAGTGTTAAGCAGCATCTTTGGGGGGAAGGAATGGTCAGCATTTTACATAAAAATGCTGCAGTAGCAACTCTCAGTTATCCTCACACTTCCAGAGTCTCTCAAGACCCTCTCTCACAATCACGTGAGCTCTTTCACAGAGACACATTCGGTGCCTCCAGAGCCGAGGAAACTCCCGCAGGAATGCTATGATTTAATCTTGCTTTCAGTAAAAGGAAAGCCAGCACCCTGCTACCTCATAGACCACACAACTGCGTAATCAACCTCCTCCTGGGCATAACCATTTACTGAGGCTATTGTTCTCCCTCAACCCTCCTGAGACCCAAGCCATGAATGTCTACATCGCCAAAACAATACAGCACGCTTCATTTAATTGTCCCAATCCCCTGCCATTACAGGATTTTTCTTCGTCAAAAAGAGCAATGGGGGGTTCTCGTCTCTGCTTCAACTACCATGGACTCAACAAACTCACCATGGAGTACCAGTACCTTGTCTCCTTGATGGATAATGCATTCAAAGCAATCTGACAGGCCCAGATATTCATCTAACTGGATCTATGGAGCATGTACAACTTAAAATGCATCCGAGAATGGAATAAGTGGAAGACACCATTCATAACACCCATTGGCCACTACGAATACCTGGCGACGGCTTTTGGATTTCCAACAGTCCAGCTGTTTTCCAAGCCTTCATCACAAGATCCTCCAGGATGATCCTCCAACGTAGGTATATGTTTTTCTACCTCAATGACATCCTCATCTTCTACAAGAACCCCCAAGACTACATCTGTCATATCTGTTCAGTCCTTCAGAACCTCCTTGAAAACCAACTCTATTGCAAGTTAGAGAAAGACTAATTCCACACTCGAGTCACTTCTGTCCTGGGTTATGTCCTTTCACCTCAAGGCATAACCATGGACCTAGTGAAGAGCACACTGTCACTGAATGGCCCTGACCATGTCCCCTCAAATAGCTACACTGCTTCTTGGGCTTGTCCAACCTCTACCACTGTTTCATCAGAAACTATAGCCAAATCACTGCTCCTCTCACCTCTCTCACTGATAACCTGGTCTGTTGCCGTGGACCATGCTTTTGAAGAGCTCAAGAAATGCTTCACAACCACCCCCATTCTCCTCTGGGCCTTACTAGGCAGAGGTGGGTGCATCTGATGTGGGCGACGGGCCACGCTCTCCCAGAGAGGACTAATGGGAAAATAGAGCCTTGTGAATTTTTCTTATGCAAGTTCAACTCTACACAATGCTGTTATGGAGAAGATAACAAGGAGCTACTCGCCATCAAATGCACCTTGAAGGACTGGAGGCATTGGCTAATGGGAACCACGGAGCCATTTCCAATCTGGACTGACCACCAGAACCTCATAACTATTCAACAGACCAGCCAACTTGACCCATGTCAAGCTTGCTGAGCCCTCTGAGAGTCACAGAGTCATGGAAAACTACAGTACATAAACAGGCCCTTTGGCCCATCCAGTCTATGCTGAACTATTTAAACTGCTAGTACCATTGACCTGCACCCAGACCATAGATCTCTATACCTCCCCCATTCATGTATTTATCCAAACTTCTCTTGAACATTAAAACCAATATTGTATCCATCACTTGCACTGGTAGCTGGCTCCCCACTCTCACCATTCTCTGAGTGAAGAAATTCCCCTCATGTTCTCCTTAAATATTTTATCTTTCACCCTTAACCTATGACCTCTAGTTGTATTCTTACCCAACCTCAATGGAAAAATCTTGCTTACATTTACCCTATCTGTATCCCTCATAATTTTGTATACCCCTATCAAATCTCCCCTCAATCTTTCACGTTCCAAGGAATACAATTCTAATCTATTCAATCATTCTTTATAACTCAGGTCCTCTAGTCCTGGCGACATCCTTGTATATTTTCTCTGTACTCTTTCAAACTTACTTTCATCTTTCCTGTAGATAGGATGAAATCTGCACATAATGATCAAAATTAAACTTCACCCCAACATCTTATATAACTTCAACCTAGCATCTCAACTCCTGTACTCAATACTTTGATCTATGAAGATCAATGTGCCAAAAGCTTTCTTAATGACCCTATCTACCTGTGATACCACCTTCAATTAATTATGGACCTGTATTCCTAGATCCCCTTGTTCTACAACACTCCTCAGTGCTCTACCGCTCACTGTGTAAGACCTACACTGGTTTGTCCTCCCAAGGTGCAAGACCTCACACTTGTCTGCATTAAATTCCATCTGCTATTTTTCATCTCATTTTTCCACCTGGTTCCAATCCCACTGCAAGCTTCGATAGTCTTCCTCACTGACCACTACATCCCCAAACTTGGTGTCATCCACAAAATTGCTGATCGTGTTAACCACATTATTACACAGATCATTGATACAGATGACAAACAACAATGGACCCAGCACCAATCCCTGCAACACTCCATTAGTCACAGGCCTCCAGTCAGAGAGACAGCCATCTATTACCACTCTCTGACTTCCCCTGCAAAGCCAATACTGTATCTAATCCAATTCAATTTACTACCTCATCTTGAATGCCAAGTGACTGAACCTTCTTGACCAACCTCCCATGTGAGACATTGCCAGATAACTTGCTGAAGTCCATGTAGGCAACATCTACTGCTTTGCCTTCATGAACAATCCTGGTAACTTCCTCAAAAACCTCAATGAGATTGGATAGACATGACCTACCACATACAAAGCCATGCTAACTATCTCTAATCAATCCCTATCTATCCAAATACTCATATATCCAGTCTCTTAGAATGCCTTCCAATAACTTTCCCACTACTGACATTGGCCTATAATTTCCGGGCTTATTCTTAGAGCCTTTCGTAAACAGCAGAACAATATTAGAAATCCTCCAATCTTCTGGTATCTCACCTGTCACTAAAGCTGATTTAAATATCTCTGCTATGGCCATTGCAATTTTTGCACTAGCCTCCTGCAGGGTTTGAAGGAACACTTCCTCAGGCCCTGGAGATTTGTCCACACTGATTTGTCTCAAGACAGCAAATACCACCTCCTCTGTAATTTGTAAAGGGTCCATGATCTTGTTGCTGCTTTGCCTCACTTCTATAGACTCTGTGTCCATCTCCTGAGTAAATACAGATGCAAAAAATCCGTTTAAAATCTCCACCATCTCTTTTGAATCTGTTGAAGCCCTTAGAATTTTCCTTCACCTTGTCTGCTAGGGAAACCTCATGCCTTCTTTTAGCCCTCCTGATTTCTTTCCTAGTGTTCTCTTGCAATTCTTTTACTCCTCAAGTACCTCATTTGCTCCTACCTACATATACCTGCAAAGCACCTCCATTTCTTCTTAACCAGGGCCTCAATATCTCTCAAAAACCAAGGTTCCCTAAACCTCTTACCCTTGTCTTTAATTCTGACAGGCATATATAAGTTTCGTACTCTCAAAAATTCACACTTGAAGACTTACTAAGCACACCTTTGCCAGAAAATAGCCTGTTCCAATCCACATTTGCCAGATCCTTTCAAATACCATTAAAATTGGTCTTTCTTCAATTTAGGATCTCAACCTGTGGACCAGACCTATCTTTTTGCATATTTACTTTGAAACTAATGGCATTGCGGTCACTGGATGCAAAATGTTCCCCTGCAAAAACCTCTGACACCTGCCCTGTTTTACTCTCTAATTGGGACTTCTACACAGTGATTAAAGAACCTTCCCTAACATATTTGACAAACTCTATCCCCTCTCGTACTTTTACTGTATGGAGTCCCAATCAATATGTGGAAAGTTAAGATCACCCACTCTAACAACTGTTTCTTGCAACAGTCTATGATTTCTCTATAAGGTTATTCTTCTAAACCCTGCAGGCTGTTGGGTGGTCTGTAATATTACTTCATTAATGTAGTCATACCTTTCTTATTTCTCAGTTCCATCCATAAAGCCTCACTTGAGGAGTTCTCCAGTCTGTTGTGATGGAGCACTGCCGTGACATATTCCCTGACTAGTAACGCCACTCATCCCCATTAATCCCTCCTGCTCTGTCACATCTACAACAATGGAACCCCAGAATACTGAGCTGCCAGTCCTGCCCGTCCTGCAGCCAAGTGTCACTAATGGCTACAATATCATAATGCCACGTGTTGATCTATGCCCTGAGCTCATCTGCCTTTCCTACAATACTTCTTGCATTGAAGTATTCAATCAATTCAATGTCTACCATCTTCTACCGACCTGGCTCCAAGAACACAAAGGTGGATGCACTGTCACAACAGTTTGACCAAGCTGAAATGGACATCTATCTTCAGCCCATTATTCCATCGTCCCAAACCTTGCCCATATCCTCCGGGATCTTGACAACCAGCTCCACCAGACCATAGAGCATGAGCCTGCTTCAGCCAACACACCTTTACTTTATTTTACTTCATTGTCGCCAAACAATTGATACTAGAGCGTACGATCATCACAGTGATATTTGATTCTGCGCTTCATGCTCCCTGGAGTACAAATCGATAGTAAATAGTAAAAATGTTTGCACTACCTTACTTTCCCTTTTCTATTTTCTATTTATGATTTATAAAGATCAGCAGGGATCATAAGACCTGAGAGGGAAGCCGGTTGGAGGAATTGGACTGGGCACATTAAGGGCAGGCAGTGATGAACTGACGTACATCTGTGACCATAGTGGGCACCAGAATCAGCAGCACAGAAAATCCAGGATTTCATTGGAAGGTGGCAAATCTATGATGTAGTCCATGGCAATGTGGGACAACATCATAGATTTGCCACCTTCCAATGAAGCCACAGTGAACAGAACAGTGACGGACCTGGTTCCTCAACATGTAGTTCCCCTCCACTGCTTCTACCAGGACGTTGTGTCAGACTGGGGCCCACAATTCATCTCCTGCTTCTGGCAAGCCTTCTGCTCCCTTCTCCACACCTCAGAGACTTTGTCCTCTGACCATCATTCGCGGACTAATGGTCAGCCAGAAAGAGCCAAGCAGAAAGTGCAGAAGTTTCTGCGATGTTTGTTCATCACCTCTAACCCTTCAACATGGAAAAATTATCTGCTGTAGATCGAGCTGTCCCACAATCTACACACACCCTCTGCCCCACGTTAGTGCTTCGTGGCTACCAACCTCTGTTGTTCTCCGTGGAGGACCCAGCGGTGAGGTGCCATCACCAGGGCCCTGGTTTGCTCATGCCAGGATGCTTGGAAGAGGGCACAGATGGTCATCCTAGCTACCAACAGTGCCTGCTGCCGTCTGGCTAACCATTGTTGGCAGCGGGCTAGACTACACCTGCCTGGGACCACATCTGGCTGTCAACTTGAGATCTGCCCTGTGCTCCTGCCCCAGTTCATTGAAGTTTAGCTATCACATCAACCTAGTTACCTACCATTTTCAGCTGCCACCACCTCTCAGGATCACATCTACCTTCCACGTGTCCTACCTCCAGCCATTGTCCACGGACCACTCAACCAAGCAGAGCCTGCATCTGCGGAACCAAGAATGGTGGAAGGTGGTCCAGTGTATGCAGTTTGCCGGTTGATGGATTCACATTGCAGACAGAGTGTGCTGTACCTGGCCGACTGAGAAGGGTTAGGTCTGAAGGAGAGGTCTTGGAGGCCAACCAGTTTGACCTTGGATCCATCGGTCAGTGAAGAGATCCATCAGACCCAACCGGATCACCCTGGGCTGTTGGGTGCTGGCCATAGGAGAGGTTAGGCCTGCACAGGCAGGCACCTCCCAGACTCCAGTCAGCTAACAGGAGTCATCCATCACTCATTTCCAAATGATCACCCATTTAAAGCCAGCTCTCATCCACAATCCTTGTTCACTCAAATGAACCAGCCAGTCTCAAACATTTATTCCTGGCCTTCACTGCCATTGTTGCCTTGTTGTGTTAAGTATCTGTTCTTTGTTATTTTGTGGCTCCCTGTGGCTTGTTATTTTGCAGTTTAATTATAAAATATTGTTTACAGCTAAATCATCTCTTTTGCTCAGCGTTATGGTCAAGCCTCCCCTACATTCCCTGGCAGCAGTTTATCTTTTGTATTTCAGATTCCAACAGCACCTTTCCTCACCCCTCCCCGCTCCCCTTATCCCGTGCTGGGTGGGGATGAACACTGACGGGTCTGTCAGTTGATCCTCACCCCTCCCCGCTCCCCTTATCCCGTGCTGGGTGGGGATGAACACTGACGGGTCTGTCAGTTGATCCTCACCCCTCCCCGCTCCCCTTATCCCGTGCTGGGTGGGGATGAACACTGACGGGGCTGTCAGTTGATCTTTCCCTGCTGGATGAATGCCTCCGTCTCTGCAGGCTTTTCTCTTCTTTCCCTGTACTTTGCAGGTCAGTTTGCAAACAATTCTCTGCTGCACGTGATTAGAAATCTCTCTGTGTGGGGATGCCTGAAAACCATTAATGGCCCCAGCCATCCCAGGCGTTCTCTCTTCCCCTCCCCCATCACGCAGAAGATACAGAAGTCTGAGAGCGTGTGCCACCAGGTTCAAGGACAGCATCTATCCCACTGTTAGAAGACAATTGAACGGGTTCCCTGGTGTGATAAAATGGACTCCTGGTCACCCGGAGGGTTTGAGCTGTCAGAGACATTGACAGTGGAACAGGCTGCAGTCGGTCCAAGACAATGAGAAGATGCTCACAAAGGACCTCCTTGGGCCTTTCCACTGCATTTCATCGTTCACTCTCGGCAAATAGCAAAGCAGAAGGGAAAGGAAAGGGGAAGGTGGAAGAGACAGGGAGAGAAAAGCCAAAGGACTGGTGGATGCTGGGAATCTGAAATAAAAGCAGAAGTTTCTGAAGCACTTTTCCCACACTCTCCTCCCCATCTGCCTATCACCCATCCCTGGATCCACCTATCACCCTGCTCCACCCCTTCTCACCTCATTTTTTACATTAACTACCTCCCCTCTATCTTTCAATCCAGATGAAGGGTCTTGGCCTAAAATATTGATCGTCCATTTCCCTTCACAGATGCTGCCTGACCCATCGAGTACTTTGTGTGTTGCTCCAGGATCCAGTATCTCTTTTGTCTCTGATGACCGAATATAATATAACATTTAAGAATCAGATTACTGTTGAAGTTCCCCCAGCATTTGGTGTGTTGCTGCCTTAAACTCTTAGTGGGTCAGGCAGCATCTGTGGAGCTTTCAGCTCAGATCAATGGTCTCAGACCTGAGGTGTTAACAGTTTCTCATTCTGTAGATGGGGCAGCACTTGTTACTTGGCTTTACAAGACAAGGCAAATTCACAAGATAAAGGAGCAGAAGTTGGCCATTCGGCCTATCGAGTCGGCTCCGCAGCTCCCCCATGAGCTAAACTATTCACCCATCTAGTTCCAATTTCCGGCTTTTTCCCCATATCCCTTGATACCCTGACTAATTAGATACCTGTCAATCTCCTCCTTAAACACCCTCAATGATCGGGCCTCCACAGCTGTATGTGGCAACGAATTCCACAAATCCACGACCCTCTGGCTAAAAAAATTTCTCCTCATCTCTGTTTTAACTGGGTACCCTCTAATTCTAAGACTATGGCCTCTTGTCCTGGACTCACCCACCAAGGGAAACAACCTTTCCACATCTACTCTGTCCAACCCTTTCAACATTCGAAATGTTTCTCTGAGATTCCCTCTCATTCTTCTATACTCTAACAAATACAGTCCAAGAGCTGATAAACGCTCCTCATATGTTAGCCCCTGCATTCCAGGAATCATCCTCGTAAATCTTCTCTGAACTCTCTCCAACGTCAGTATATCCTTTCTAAGATAGGGCGCCCAAAACTGCACACAGTATTCCAAATGAGGTCTCACTAATGCCCCATAGAGCCTCATCAACACCTCCTTACTCTTATACGCTATTCCTCTTGAAATGAATGCCAACATAGCACTCGCTTTCCTTACTGCCGAGCCAACTTGGTGGTTAACCTTTAGGGTATCCTGCACGAGGACCCCCAAGTCCCTTTGCACTTCCGATTTTTGAATTTTCTCCCCATCTAAGTAATAAACTGCCCGATTATTTCTTATTCCAAAATGTACAACCGTACATTTGTCAATGTTGTATCTCATCTGTCATTTCTTTGCCCACTTTCCTAAACTGACTAAGTCTCTCTCTTTCCGTTTCTTCAACATTTCCTGCTCCTCCACCTATCTTGGTGTCATCCGCAAACTTAGCCACAAACTTAATCCATAATCCAAATCATCAACATACACATCGTAGAAAGAAGCGGCCCCAACACCGACCCCTGTGGAGCACCACTAGTAACCGGCAACCAATCAGAATAGGATCCCTTTATTCCCACCCTTTGCTTTCTGCCTATCAGCCAATGCTCCACCCATTTCAATATCTTTCCTATAATTCCATGGGCTCTCATCTTATTAAGCAGCCTCATATGCGGCACCTTATCGAAGGCCTTTTGAAAATCCAAATACACAACAGCCACAGCCTCTCCCTTGTCAATCTTATTCGAGATTACCGCAAAAAATTCCAATAGGTTGGTGAGGCAGGATCTTCCCTTCATGAAACCATGCTGGCTTCGGCCTATCTTGTCATGCACCTCGAGGTATTTCATAACCTCGTCCTTGAGAATTGACTCCAATATCTTTCCAACTACCGATGTCAGACTAATAGGTCTGTAATTTTCTTTTTGCTGCCTCGTTCCTTTCTTAAATAGCGGAACTACATTTGCGACCTTCCAGTCCTCCGGAACCATGCCAGAGTCTATTGATTCCTGGAAGATCATTTCTAATGCTTCCACAATCTCCAAAGCCACCTCCTTCAGAACCCTTGGGTGCACCTCATCCAGACCGGGAGACTTATCTATTCTTAGTCCACTTAGCTTCCCAAGCACTTTCTCTCTGGTAATCTTGACTGTACCTAATTCTATTCCCTGATACCTCTAGCTATCAGGTATATTGCTCATTTCTTCCACTGTGAAAACTGATGCAAAATGCTCATTCAGTTCCTCCGCCATCTCTTTGTTATCCATTATAATTACTCCAGCATCATTTTCAATCGGTCCCGTATCTACCCTTGTCACTCTTTTACTCTTCATATATTTTAAAAAACTCTTATTATCCTTTTTTATGTTGATCGCCAACTTCCTTTCATAATTCATCTTTTCTTTCCTAATAACTTTCTTAGTTTCCTTCTGTAAGTTTTTAAAAGTCTTCCAGTCCTCATTTTCCCCACTAATTTTTGCTTCCTTGTACGCCGTTTCTTTTGCTTTTATTTTTGCCTTAACCTCTCTCGTTAGCCACATTTGTGCCATTTTTCCATTCATGATTTTCTTGTTTCTTGGAATATATTTTTCCTGCATTTTCCTTATTTCTTGTAGGAATTTCATCCAATTCTGCTCTGCCGTCCCTCCATTTAGCTTACTTTTCCAATCGACTTGGGCCAGTTCCTCTCTCATACCACTGTAATTTCCCCTGTTCCACTGAAATATCGATACACCTGATACCAGCTTCTCCTTTTCAAATTTGAAACTGAACTCAATCATATTATGATCACTACTTCCAAGGGGTTCCTTTACCTCCAGCTCCCTGATCGCCTCAGGTTCGTTACACAGCACCCGATCCAAAACAGCCGGTCCCCTGGTGGGCTTCTGGACAAGCTGCTCCAAAAGGCCATCCTGTAGGCATTCTACAAACTCCCTCTCCTGAGATCCATTACCTTCCCGACTTTCCCAATCCACTTTCATATTAAAATCCCCCATAATTATCTTGACATTTTCCTTCTGACACACTTTTTCTATTTCCAGCTGCAACTTGTAGTCCACATCCCGGCTGCTGTTTGGAGGCCTATATATAACTGCTATTAGTGTCTTTTTACCCTTGCCATTTCTTAATTCTACCCATAAGGATTCTACCTCTTCTGATCCTA
This sequence comes from Mobula birostris, assembly GCF_030028105.1. NCBI lineage: Eukaryota > Metazoa > Chordata > Chondrichthyes > Myliobatiformes > Myliobatidae > Mobula > Mobula birostris. Next base: position 45,816,756 of record NC_092380.1, on the reverse strand, counting down.
TGTCCCTTCTTTCTATTGATTTGATGTCGTTACTTACCACCAGGGCCACGCCACCCCCTTTACCTACCTTCCTATCCTTCCTGTACACTGTGTATCCTTGGATATTCAGCTCCCAATCACATCCATCATTTAGCCATGACTCAGTGATGACCACAATGTCATATCTTTTAACCTGCAGCTGTGCAGCAAGGTCATCCACTTTATTTCTAATGCTGCGTGCATTTAAGTACAGTACATTTAGATTAGTATCTGTTGCCGATTTTGCCATATTTCTATTTTGCAGCAAATTATCCTGTATATTCACCGGCCTGTCCTTCTTGCCATCTTTTTGACTTATTTCTATTTTCCTCTTCTTCGATCCTAACACCTTGGTTTCCTTCCCCTTGCCAACTTAGTTTAAACCCTCCCTAACAGCTATATTAAACAATCCCGCCAGGATATTAGTACCTTTTGAGTTCAGGTGTAATCCATCTTTTTTGTATAAGTCATACCTTCCCTAAAATAGATCCCAATGATTCAAGAATTTGAAGCCCTGCCTCCTGCACCAGTTACTTAGCCACACATTCATCTGCTTAATTCTGCTATTCTTTAGTGATGGACTGGGATGAAAATTGGACCCTGGTGGTTCAGTTTCACTAGCTCTGGCTGAAATCCTTGAAAGGGGATCTAGCTGACTGGTTTTGATATTGATTTTTTATTTTCATGAGTACCAAAATGCAGTGAAAAGCTTGCCTTGCCTACTGTTCTTACAGATCAATTCAATACACAGTGCATTCAGGCAGACAAGGTAAAATAATAACAATGCAGAATACAGTGTTAAACCCACGGCTTAGAGCTGTCCTTGAGTCTGGTGATATACACTTTCAGGTTAATGTACCTTCTGCCCAAAGGGAGAGGGAGAAGAGAGAATGACTGAACAGGCCAGTGATATCATAAACGACCCTCACAGCTCTGAATCTAAGCACGCAGTAGACGTAGCGCCTGTTGTTTTAGCTTTCATCACATTTGCTATTTTTTTTAAATTATTTTTCATAATGACTGTGCCATGGTCCTTCAGGACTCTAGCGTCCCTCCCATTTGCCTGAGTTGTTGGACGGCCAGGACTGAGGCAGAGGGTAGACCATCTCAGTCAGCACCTCCGAATGGTCAATGTGCATGTTTCCAACCAACAGAAGCTCATACAGCTCCCTTTCCTTGTGGCTGGGCATTCCTGTACTCCATTACCAAGGAATACTGGGAACTGGAAGCATAGAGTCATACAGATGGAAGCAAATCCTTTTTTCCATCAAGTCCCCACAAACCATCTACCTCCTATTTGCACTAATATTACATTTATTCATTCTCCCCACATTCCCATCAATTCCCCCCAGATTCTACCCTTCATCCACTTTCCAGGGGCAATTTACAGTGACCAACTAACCCTCCAACCCACAGGTCTTTATGGGAGGAAACAGGAGAGCCAGCAGCAGGAAATCCGCATATTCACAGGGTGAACGTGCAAACTCCACACACCTGAGGTCAGGATTGAACCTGAGTCACTGAAACTGTGGGGCAGCACCTTTACTGCTGTACACCTGAGCTGATAACTTGGACAATATGCACTCTTGATAGTTTATTTTAAAACTAATCTTAGCTCGATAAAATGTCATTGATCAATGTCTTTTGATCACGGATCTGGTTTTGATTACTGATCTGACTGTTTCTCTCTCTACAGATGCTGCCTGGCTTCCAAGTGTTTCCGGTGGCATCACAGGTAGAGAAGCTCATAAAGAGAGTTCTTGGCACATTGATTAATCAGGGTATTGAGTAGAGAAGTAGAGATGTACGTTGAAATTGCATAAGATGTTGGTGGGTCAAATTTGGAGCCTTGTTTTCAGTTCTGGTCACCTACGTACTGGAAAGATATTAATGAGCTTGAGAGAGTACAGAGAAAATTTACAAGGATGTTGCCAGAACCGAGACCGGAGTTACAAGGAAAGGGTTGAAAAGGTTAGGATTTTATTCCCTCCAGGACAGGAAAATTGTGGGGGGGGAGTACTTCAGGGGTATACAAGGGGTATAGAGATAGGGAGAAGGAATGCAAACTTTCTCCCCTCAGGTTCGGTGAGTCTAGAGTTAGAGGCTTAGTGAAAGGTGAAATATTTAAGGGGAAGCCTCTTCACTCAGAGGGTGGAGCAAGTGTGGAATAAGTTGCCAGTGGAAGTGCTGGAATTGGGCTCAATTGCAACATATAAGACAAGTTTTGGATAGGAACATGAATGAGAAGGGTATGGAGAGCTATGGTCTAGGTTTGGGTAGATGGGACAAGATAGAAGACCAGGCTAGCACATACTAGATGGGCCAAATGGCCTGTTTTGGTGCTGTAGGAAAATATGATGATTTTATTCTGCTTTAATTTCAGAATTTCGGCATGTATGTTTTTTTTTTGCTTCCCCATGAAATTCTTGCAACCTAGTACTGAGGATGCCCAGATCAGGAATAGAGTGGGTTGATATTAAATGAAACTCACTTTGTACAATTTCCAATTAAGCACCTGAGCCTTGCCTCAGGAGAAACAACTGTTCCACAATCCGTAGGGACAGTAAATAAGCTCAATCAGTGTTGTTTAAACTAGCTTAATCAGTTATTGAATCGGGGAAGTGATTCACTGCTTTGTACAAATAATGAACAGAAACATCATTCACAGCTGGTAAATAAAAAGAAACAGCAAGAATTGTTATCTTCGAGGTTAATCCATGAAATGTATGGTACATTGGACGTTGCTCATGTAACACTGGGAGAGATGTGGAGAATCATTATTTCCCATAGGAGTGGTACCAGTAAAAAAAGGGCAAAGGTTTATTGTGGGAGGTGGAAATTTTAAAAGGGTTTGAGGGGGAAGTTTTTACACAGGGAATGGTTCTTCAGAGAAGGCAGTGAAATCAGATGTAATTGTTACATTTAGGAGGCCTTCAGACAGATGGCTAGGTATTCAACGATACTGTACTGCAGGCAAATGAGACTCATGTATAAAGTCAGCACAGCCTGACTTTTTTCTACATCTCTATTACTCTAAATCCAGAGACAGGTCAGATTGAGAAGAGCCTGGGAGCTGCGGGATTCACCAACCTCCTCAATGAGGCGGCCAGCTTGTTGAAAACTGCAGAAATGGTCAGCAAGTCAGGCAGTGGCTGTGATGAGGAAGAGCATGAGTTGACCTTTCAAGAAGACGATGTGTGGTGAGGACTGGGCTCTGTTGTGAAGTTTTAAAATGCAGAGGAAGGTGGGTGGGGTAGGTAGAGGACACTGGAGGGAATATGTGCTGTGGGGAGGGGGAGGCAGGTGAGGTTACGTGGCAAAAGGGGTGGCTGTGCAGGTGAGGCAAGATAGCACTGGGAACAGCACGATGATGATCTGAAACTGCTGAACACAACTCCATGCAAAAATTCCCTTTGACCATTGCAAGAAGTTCAAGTTCACATTCATTATCATGGGCGTATGTGACAGAGTAAACACACACCTTGCAAACGCACGCTCACTCACACACAAACATTGCCTTGTCACTCGGCTGTCTGTGTGGTGAGGGTACACACTTCATTGTCTTTCCCCATATATTGTCACTGGTTTCCCTCCGCATTGCCACAGACATTCACAATCAAACACCAAAGTTTAGTTTAATTTTAATCTTTATTTGTACTTAACAGTAAGTGTGCGATTGTGTTGAGCATCTGCTGTTTCACTTCTGGGTCCTAAACTGAGCTGATGTGCTTGGGTTTTCTTTATTGTGCCTTTCCCGCCATACACAGTGTAATATTCTATTTCTTTAGTAATGGGGTATATATTGTATAATGTATACCCCATGTGTATATATTGTTTTATGTACTGTATTTAAGGTAGATAGTTCTGCTTATTTCGTAATATGATTGTAACTACATTGTGGGATGCATCATATTCTGATTCATGTTTATAAAGTTAAAAAGTTTATAAAGTTATAAACTTTATAAAGTATAAAGTTTATAAAGTAGCCTTAAGTTAACTTTGTGGACAAGAATAAGTGTAGAACTATTACTGTGTTTTTATAGATATCATTTTGTAAATATTGGCATTTTGCTTTTCACTATTTTCAGTAATTGTTGGAAGTTTGATTTTTGATACATCTAATAAACATCCTTGCTAAGCTGCTAAAGCGCTAAACTACTCCAGTTGTCTTTTCTATGGCCATAACCCATGTAGCTAACAGCATAGATACACCAAGTATAAATGACACAAAAATAATCTTTTTGCAACAGCAGCATGACTTACTCGCAGCCCGTTACACCGCTGGCGTTTAGGGCAGCAATGAAGGTCCTCCATCTTCCTCTGGCCTCAGCCATCTTCTCTATTGTGCCTCAGTTGTGGTTCAGTGTCCTTACTTTTTGCCTCTACAGTAGAGCCCCAAATTCTCTTTGGTCTCCTGCATTTCCTTCACCTGTATTATAAGCATAAGTTAACAGAAATTTTAATTAACATAAATGATAGCGTCAAACACCATTTAAATTCATTCTGTCTTCTGTCCTCTTCCTTTCTAGTCCTGGTGAAGGGTCTCAGTCCAAAATGTCAAAACATTTCCTTCCATAGAGGCTGCGTGACCCACTGAGTCCCTCCAGAGAGTTCCACGAATTCTATGTCATTCTCCCCGCATCGCCAGCAGGGTCCCCTGAGATCCTCACCTACAACAGGGGCAACTTAGACCAACCAACTCACTTCCTGTCTCTGGGGGGTGGGTGTTACCTGGAGCACCTGGGCACACCCATGTCGTCACAAGGAGAATGGGTAAACTCTGCACAGGATTGAAACTGGGTCACTGGAGGCAGCGGAGTGCAGGAGACAGAGACTCAGTTGATACTCCCGGTAAGAGAGGTGTTTGGAATGATGGTCAACTATCCTGCTCAAAATGTCTCCCACTGTGAAGGAGCCTGCAGAGTCAGCAACGCAAGTTCTGAATGGTGGGCAGGAGAATGTTAAAAGCAGATATCCTCTGCTTGTGAGGTGCAGTGCAGCAGGAAGGAGACGCGGTGTTGTGTTAACTGCAGAATAATCTATTCGCACACTGAGGAGAGTGAGAAGCGTGCTTGGCAGAGAGGCATCGGGGGGGTGATTCATCAGACGTGCAGGATAGGGGTAGGGCAGTGGGGAGGAGGGATAGGTGAGTGGGAAGTAATGAGGAGACACCTGCTGCCAGGATTCGGGGAGAGAGGAGACAGGGCAGAGTGGAGGAACATCAGGATGTACATGTAATGGAGATACCTGAGAGTTTTGTCAAAGGTGCCAGAGGCAAATTTTCACTGAGGGGTAAGAAAGACACTGGGTAGCAGCAGAAGATAGGCAGAAAACGTGAGGGATTGCAATGGCACTTTTAGGGAGTTGGTTGGATGGGAGAGTAGGGATGCAAAGACTGTGTTCCTTTAAAAAAGGCAGGGCTTATTGTGGGCAAAAGGCTCACTGGTCATTGTAAATTGTCCTGTGATTGGGGGATTGTTGGGTGGCATCGTTCAAAGGGCCAGGAGGGCCTATTCCACACTGTATCTCAATAAACTGAAATAAAACTCGCTGTGGGTAAGGCTTGCACTGGGTAGGGATGTGAATGTGTGTAATTATGTGCAGAACCTGTTGTGGGCCAAGCTTGTGGATGTGGTTTACTGTGGGTGGGATTGTGGATGTGGTTTACTGTGGGTGGGATTGTGGATGTGGTTTACTGTGGGTGGGATTGTGGATGAGGTTTACTGTGGGTGGGATTGTGGATGTGGTTTACTGTGGGTGGGATTGTGGATGAGGTTTACTGTGGGTGGGATTGTGGATGTGGTTTACTGTGGGTGTGATTGTGGATGTGGTTTACTGTGGGTGGGATTGTGGATGTGGTTTACTGTGGGTGGGGCTTGTTGTAAGCAGTGACCTCTCAGAATGAAATATATCTACGATGTCATCAGGAGCCTGAAAAGCTACGAAGCCACTGGTCCTGACGGTATCCCAGCAGAGATCCTCAGGAAGGTGGACTGGAACTCCGGCGCCATATACACAGCCTACTCCTGAAGGTCTGAGAGAAGGAACGCCTTCCCTCAGAGCTCAGAGATGACCACATTCAAGAAGGGAAACACGGCCGATTGCAGCAGCACTCTCTCCTGTCAACAACACAAGATCCTTATTAACCAACTCATTCTGCCTTCTGAAGAAGTACTCCCTGAATCGCAGCGTGCTTTCCACCCATCTAGAGGTACCACAGATATGATTCTCCCAGCATGCCAATTATGGGATAATTTTATTTTTTTTATTTAGAGATAAGGCACGGAAGAGCCCCTTCCAGCCCAATGAACCCCACCGTCCTTCAGCCCATTGGTTTAGCACTCATCTAATCAAGTCAAGTCAAGTCAAGTTTAATGTCATTTCAACCATAAGCTGCTGGTACAGTACACAGTAAAAACTAAACAGCGTTCCTCCAGGACCATGGTGCTACATGAAACAACACAAAACTACACTAGACTATGTGAGACAGCACAAGGCTACACTAGACTACGTAAAACAACATAAAAACTGCACTAGACTACAGACCTGCACGGGACTACATAAAGTGCACAAAACAGTGCAGGGCAGTACAATAACTAATAAACAAGACAATAGGCACAGTGGAGGACAAATCACAGGGCAATTTACAATGACCAATTAACCTACTGTGATTTTGGACTGTGGGAGGAAACCAGAGCACCCAGAGGAAACCCACACACTCACGGGAGGGACGTACTAACTTCTTACAGAAGACACTGGAATTGAACTCCGATGTCCCAAGCTGTAATAATGTCACGATAACTACGAGGCTACCGTAGTGTCCCGTGACAAATGCTGTGAACAAAGGTAACCCTTGTACTTGGCTTTCATAGATCTGACAAAGGCATTAGATACAGTAGACTGCCAAACTCTCTGGCGTAGGGTAATGTAATGGGTGAAAGTTGACACCTGTTGTTCATTATAGAAACTGTTCTACATAATTCACAAACACTGCTATTGAGTCGTTGTGCTCAGTTTAACAGTTCTGATGTAATAGCACCAGTGTAAGGTCACTGTTTCAGGTGTGTTGGTAATGGAAGTAAAGGGCTGCAGTTTTTGGTAAGCATATAAAACAACTCTCAAACAGATTTTATCCCCCCTTGTTCAATCCCTTCCTACCTACGTTCTCACGCTCTTAAACTTTTCGATGATTTTAAGTTCCCTGGCCCCACCGCTTTGTTTTCATCATGGATGTCCAGTCCCTATATACTTCCATCCCCCATCAGGAAGGTCTCAAAGCTCTACGCTTCTTTTTGGATTCCAGACCTAATCAGTTCCCCTCTACCACCCTCTGCTCCGTCTAGCGGAATTAGTCCTTACTCTTAATAATTTCTCCTTTGGCTCCTCCCACTTCCTCCAAACTAAAGGTGTAGCTATGGGCACCCGTATGGGTCCTAGCTATGCCTGCCTTTTTGTTGGGTTTGTGGAACAATCTATGTTCCGTGCCTATTCTGGTATCTGTCCCCCACTTTTCCTTCACTACATCGACGACTGCATTGGCGCTGCTTCCTGCACGCATGCTGAGCTCGTTGACTTTATTAACTTTGCCTCCAACTTTCACCCTGCCCTCAAGTTTACCTGGTCCATTTCCGACACCTCCCTCCCCTTTCTAGATCTTTCTGTCTCTATCTCTGGAGACAGCTTATCCACTGATGTCTACTATAAGCCTACTGACTCTCACAGCTATCTGGACTATTCCTCTTCTCACCCTGTCTCTTGCAAAAATGCCGTCCTCTTCTCGCAATTCCTCTGTCTCCACCACATCTGCTCTCAGGATGAGGCTTTTCATTCCAGGACGAGGGAGATGTCCTCCTTTTTTAAAGAAAGGGGCTTCCCTCCTCCACCATCAACTCTGCTCTTAAACGCATCTCCCCCATTTCACGTACATCTGCTCTCACTCCATCCTCCCGCCACCCCACTAGGAATAGGGTTCCCCTGGTCCTCACCTACCACCCCACCAGCCTCCGGGTCTAACATATTATTCTCCGTAATTTCCTCCACCTCCAACGGGATCCCACCACTACGCACATCTTTCCCTCCCCCCATCTCTCTGCTTTCCACAGGGATCGCTCCCTACACGACTCCCTTGTCCATTCGTATCCCCCATCCCTCCCCACTGATCTCCCTCCTGGCACTTATCCTTGTAAGTGGAACAAGTGCTACACATGCCCTTACACTTCCTCCCTTACCACCTTTCAGGGCCCCAGTCAGTCCTTTCAGGTGAGGCGACACTTCACTTGTGAGTCAGCTGGGCTGATATACTGCGTCCGGTGCTCCCGATGTGGCCTTCTATATATTGGCGAAACCCGACGCAGACTGGGAGATCGTTTTGCTGAACACCTACGCTCTGTCTGCCAGAGAAAGCAGGACCTCCCAGTGGCCACACATTTTAATTCCACATCCCATTCCCATTCTGACATGTCTATCCACGGCCTCCTCTACTGTAAAGATGAAGCCACACTGAGGTTGGAGGAACAACACCTTATATTCCGTCTGGGTAGCCTCCAACCTGATGGCATGAACATTGACTTCTCTAACTTTCACTAATGCCCCATCTCCCCCTCGTACCCCATCCATTATTTATTTTTATACACACATTCTTTCTCTCAATCTCCTTTTTCTCCCTCTGTCCCTCTGACTATACCCCTTGCCCATCCTCTGGGTTCCCCCCCCCCGTCTTTCTCCCTGGGCCTCCTGTCCCATGATCCTCTCATATCCCTTTTGCCTATCACCTGTCCAGCTCTTGGCTCCATCCCTCCCCCTCCTGTCTTCTCCTATCATTTTGTATCTCCCCCTCCCCCTCCAACTTTCAAATCTCTTACTCGCTTTTCCTTCAGTTAGTCCTGACGAAGGGTCTCGGCCCGAAACGTCAACTGTACCTCTTCCTAGAGATGCTGCCTCGCCTGCTGCGTTCACCAGCAACTTTAATGTGTGTTGATAAAACAGCTCTCACATGCTTTAGTCACAAAATCATACATTGGTAATCCTGAAGCTCTTGGACAATTCCAGAGCAAACAATGCAGTTACTTTGCAGCTACTGGAGTTTTGGGAGCAGCACGCTCCGCTTGGTTTGCACAAGCAGAAACCCAGTTTGTGCTGTGAGAAATCATTGTGGTCAATAACGAATTTTACTACGTTGTGGCACTGCTAAGTAGTTTCACTGTAGCCACAGTGCTGAATCTACTAGAAGACCTGCCTGCACTTGGTAAATATGTCAATCTGAAAACTCACCTGTTACAGACTTTAGGACTGCAAGTCTGAGCCAGCCAAACAGTTATTCTCCTTGCCTGGCCTGGGAACTTCAGAACTAATGGATCACATGTTATCGCTCCTGGGCAAACACCGTCCTTGTTTTATTTTTAAAGAACTCGTTATGCAACACATGCCTGATTAAGTTTGCATAGCCGTTGCTATTCACAGTGAAGGACTATAGGGAGCTTCCTGAAATGGCAGATAGTCTGCACTCAGCCCGGCAGAAGTGCATCGTTCCTCTTCCTTTCCCTGTCTCAGTGAGCCCTGTCAGCAGACTCATGCAGACCCCAAACCAGACAACACTGGGTCTACACTTCTACTAGGCACGCTTTGGCATGAATGCTGAGAAGTACCGACTGCCTTGCAGCTTCGTTGGTGCCAGCGCATCGGGACGTCGAGGTCTGTGAACACCGTGGGTTCCAACTGCCAGGGAAATCTATTGTTCATTACAGACACCCTTTTGGGGGAAGGCTTCCTGTGTGACCCAGTACCCCACCAGTATCACCAACCCTCACTGGAGGCTGCCAATGGCAGCAGGATCCGGACACGAGGCCTGGTGCGCTGCTTCAGTGCATGATGCTACACGTGGGGCCTTGTCTTAGTTATTTTCAATGCTTGACCTCTGCTCAGAAATGATGTGCCAAAGGACTGTCAGTAGACTTTAAGAACTGCTGGTCTGAGGACACAAAGGTCATTATCTTGTACGCACAGTAAGTTCCCCATGACGACTCTGTCTAAGTGCGTGCATCACCACATGAACCTCAGCAAGCCCGTATTTTCCCTACAGTCACAAAGCGTGGGGTTGAGCGCCACGTTTCCACAGCTAGCTCACCGGTTCACAGCCACGCACGTAGACTGGACTCAGAGATGCTGGCCAGCCATGCTGGCTGAGTTTGCTGATATTGAATATGCATGGCTTTGTACGCAGGTCGAATAGCACTTGGGCTTACCCTTCCACGTGACCGCTCCGCTGAGCCGGATGGTGGCTGCTGGTCCATGTGGCAATTGCTGTCACCTTACCGAGGCCACAAATCTCCCACAACCCCCCCACCCCCCAGCCATTACCTGGTCCCACATACTCAAGACTTTTCGGTATGTTTAGCCAGAAAGGTGATTTTTTCTAAAGTGGACTTAGTCAGGGCTAATCAGGTGTCTGTGTGCTAAGGAAGTTCCCCAAACTGCTGTTATAATCCTGTATGGCCTACTTGAGTTTCTGTGCAACAGAAGGTGCAACAACCCTGCTGGCAAAAGTCACTGCTATTCTGGACTTCCCACTGTCCGCACTACCAAAGCACTGCACGAGTTTTTAGACATGCTGATTTTCTATCACTGCTTCGTTCCGTGACCTGCTGAACATATGCTCCCTATTTAGTGCCCTTGAGGTTACCTCGTGTTTCTCCCTCCTCTCATCCCACCTTTTAACTCTATACCTCGTCTTTTTTTCTCCAGTCCTGCTGAAGGGTCTCGGCCCGAAACGTGGACTCTCTCCATAAATGCTGCCTGGCCGGCTGAGTTCCTGTTGTGCGTGTTGCTTGTGTATGTTCTAGCATCTGCAGATTTTTTCTTGCTTCCCCCAGTCGCGTGATTGAATGAGCAGAGCACTTGACAACACCAAACGAGCTCATTCAAACACAACCCTACAGGCACACCCGCTCCCCAGTGCACCTAGAGCCATCACGGCTGATACTTCAGATTACGCTGTGGGTGCCGGGCGCATACAGCTGTTTGGAGGCATGTGGCAGCCGCTCCCCTTCTTCAGATGGCATCTCCGTCTCCCCCGCACCACCCCGCTTCACCCCAAGGGGAAGCACAGCATGCTTAATTGTGAGCTTGTCAGTCTCTATCGAACTGTCCACCATTTTTGTTTTCTACTGGAGGGTCGGCATTTCAGTGTTCGTTAACCAACAAGCCCCTCATGCACACGATGACCAAGGCATCAGACCCTTATTCTGCACGGCTGCAGCACCAACCTGGCCTACATTTCAGAATTCACGATGGACATACAGCACATCGAAGGGAAAACTAATGCTGTGGCTGATTGATTCTCATGACCGCCATCGATGCCAGACAGACACATCGGGGTTGACTATGCTGGCATAGGAGCCGACAAAGCTACTGACCCGGAGGTCTGGGCTCTCAGGACAGCTGTCATGGGTCTACAGTTGGCTGACGTCAAGTTCGGAGTCACAGGAGTGTCTGTCCTGGGCAATATCTCAACTGGTCACCCTCGGCACATAGTGCCTGAAAGCTGGAAGCGTACTGACTTTAACTCCATTCACAGCCTCTTGTATCCAGTGGGAAGGCTTAATAGAGACTGGTTGCTTTCAAGTTTGCGTGGCATGGCCTTATGAGGGATATGCGAGACTGGAATGCGGCAGTGGGCAAAAATTAACCATCATGTTCGGGCACCATCAGCACCTTTTCAGGCTCCCGGGTGATGGTTGCACCACATCAATGTTGACCTCTTCCTGCTTCCCGCGGTTTCATGAATCTCCTTATCATGTGGGACTGTATACCAGGTGGCCACAGGTTGTCCCTCCAGCATCGATGATAACTGCGGACGTGCTTCAGGTATAAATCAGCACCTGGCTCACTTGTTCAAAGGTTCAAAAGTTGAAAAGTTCATTTATTATCAAAGTATACAACCCTAAAATTCGTCTTCTCTAGGTAGCCATGAAACCAACAAGGAAAAGAATGGCAGCACAATCATCAAACCCAATTCCCACCTCCCCACACAAAAAAATGACAAACAAAAAGAACAGTCACATCAACCCCAAATTTTTTACTCAGAGAGTGGTGAGTGCGTGAAATGGGCTGCCAGCAACAGTGGTGGAGGCGGATACGATAGGGTATTTTAAGAGACTTTTGAATAGGTACATGGAACTTAGAAAAATAGAGGGCTCTGGGTAAACCTAGTCATTTCTAAGGTAAGGACATATTCGGCTCAACTTTGAGGACCGAAGGGTCTGTATTGTGTTGTAGGTTTTCTATGTTTCTATGTTTCTATCCCTCCTCATGCTCAAAAAATCAAGAAAGATCGGGCAAAAACCACAGAATATAAAAAAACTGTAAGACTAAATAAGGTCTATAGTCCAAGTCCATATCCAAAATGCAGAAAACCTGGGTAACATTCTCTGGGCACAGTGGCTGGCTCTCCCCCTCCAGCAACAGAGCGATAAAAAGATAGGGAGCCGATGTTCATCTTCCGCATGTGCCCCCATGATTCAATTTCCCTCATCATTTTAAACAGTGAATAATGGAAGTTTTAATCGGTGTCAGTCACCTGGGCCACAGTATCCCAGAACCTCGGCAGTAAATTACATCACACTACAGCGTATCACCCGCAGTCCAATGGTCTGTGCGAGTGGTTTCACCCTTCCTTAATGGCGGTTCTGAGGGCCTCCCTGACGGATATGTGTTGGCACAATTGTCTCCCATGGGTCCCGCTGGGGCACAGAATGGTTCCAAAAGAGGATCTGCAGTCCTCTGCAGTTGAGTTGGTGTACAGGCATCCACGACGGGTGCTGGGTTATTTTATTCCTGACACCAAGACTGCCTGGCTGGCATCTCAGCAGCGTTCCACCCTCCTCAGTAAATTCAATTCTTTTACACCTATTCCTAACTCCCACCATAATGTACAGCACTCTTGGGTTCCATTTGACCTATGTTTCATTTTTGTCTGCCATGATGCACTCTAACACCCCATTAAGTCCCCTTACAATGGCCCTTTGTGTACTTTGGAATGTGGTGAAAAGGCTTTTATGGTAGACATGAAGGGTAAACAGGATGTATTTCTGTAGATCGCTTTAAACTGGCCCACCTAAACCTGGATGGTTCCACTACCTACTGACATGACAATGTGGTGTCACCACACCCCTGGGCGAGCCAGAGGCACCCGCTGTTCCCCTAACCAAGGCACGTAGGACCCAAGTCGGGTGGCTTACACCGACTCACAATGCAGGCTTTGGTGAATTCTGGAGTGAGGGTGGTGCTGAATTTGTTTAGGTTAATGTAATGAGTGACAGATGATAGATATTGTTCATAATAGAAACTGTTCTACATAATTCACAAGTTATGTGAGTCGTGTTCACTGTAAGAGATGGTGATTGGTGTAATGGCGTCAGTGTAAGGTGACTGTGTTTGGTTTGTTGCTAATGGAAGTAAAGGGTTACAGCTTTTATTAAGCATTTAAAATGACTCCCTCATGGATTATTCACAAAGTCCTGTACTATGAAGACATGGCTACCCTGACAAGTACTAACAAATACAGAGGCTACTGCTCAGTCACAGTACTCAGCCACAGCAATACTGAATCAGAACCCTTCACCGTGACGAGAGGAGTCAAACAGGGCTGTATCATTGTGCCCACTCTATTTGCCATCTTTCCTGTCGCCAACCTTCATCTCATTGGCAAAGACCAGCCACAGGGAAACCCAGTCCTGTAGAGAATGGACAGCTGACCTTTCAACCTCAACCAGTTCAAGGCCACAGCTATCATGGAGCTTCAGTCTGTGGATGACAATGCCATCGAAGCATGCCATAAGGAACACATCCTATGCATCCTAAATGCCTTTGCCAATGCATACTGGGTCCTGGGTCTTGTCTTGAATTGAGATAAAGACACAGGTCTTCCATCAGCCACCCACACAGCCAGCCATTGATCCAGTCCTCTCTAAAAGTTGACAATATTGCCCTTGAAAATGTAGGCCACTTTCTCCTCCTCAAAAGTCGATGTTGAAATCAAGTTCACAGGTTCGGTGAGTGGGGCAAAGGACACTCACTACTGGTAAGTAGGTTAACTATTTATTTACAGGGCAAGACAGACATTAAATATTTATTAAACCTTCCAAGTTACACCCAGTTACACCACTTGTCTAAAGCATGCACTTGGGCCCTCCCTCACAGCAGCACGCCGTTCCTGTGGCCCTTGTTGTGACTCAGTACGTTGGCATGTCCCTGACCCAAAGAGACTGGGTGTTTGTAGTACACTAGATTTATACTCCACTGGCATAATGATGTCATCAGCAGCGGCCATGGTGCCAAACAGCATCTAGCAGAAGAGCTGCAGTTCTCTGTAAACCGCATGGGGCGCGGTTCCTGATAAGCAGGTAATATGACAAGTACTGCAACATACCAACCCTCGAAAGACGCAACACCATGACATTTAGCCCGAAGGCTGTAAAACCCCCTGGATGTCTCACTATACTACACGCAGACCATAACACTATGACACCCAGAGTTCTCAGCCCACCAGTTGCTAACCAGTATACTGCAGTAGTCCACCAACCTCCCAATGCCCCAAAGCACCAGATGACTAGTTGGGGATGTAGGTGCAGCAGTCCTGAGCAATCACAGCACAGGTGCCACCTTTCTCCATGAACAGGTAGTCCACGGCCAAATAGCCATTATCTCAGCAGACACTCAGGTCAGTGCCTCCTCTATATGCTTGAGCATTGCAGCTGTCTTGTTGACCAGTGTCTCCTTCACAGAGCCTACGGGGAAAGGCTATCACCAAGAACCTTTCTGCCTCTGTGATATGCCTGTTACTGCACTGGCCCTCATGGCCAGGGTATTAAGGTGGTGTGTGTATGGTACCACATACCCAGATAGCAGCAGCTATACCATCCCGTGGGTAGCCATGGTTAGGCCCGCAGCCACGCGTCCAGTATCTACTGCTTAGCATCCAGGCAGTGCTCACCTTCGCTACACCATTCGGTATAGACACAGTCGTCCCAGGATACTGCTCCTGCTCACGGTCGCTGTGCCCTACTGACATATCATCTGCACCACCAATCCTTCCCCTTCTCTGTTGGCGCAGGGATTACTCACAGAAACGGGAGCTTGGCATTAGAAAAATCATAAGTACCAGCTATTATTTTATTTTTTGTCACTTCAAAGCATAAAAACTAATTGAACTAAAAACCAGGGGGTCTGGAATAACTTATCTAACTTTGTGTATATTTTAAACAAGTTGTGTACGTATCATGTATTAGCGTCATGACTATGCAATTCACTTATTTTTATCTTGTGACACTCTGGGGGGGGGGGGGGGGTCATGGTCGACAGCCTTGTTTCAGGAACACTCAATTTGTCTCAGCTGTTTGCCCAGCATAATTTTTCTGAGATTGGGTTTGAGGAGATCCAAGCATGAAGTCAAGGGCCGACCCAGGATCACTGATCTTGGTATCTTCTGGATGTGCTGGCATCCTGAACAGGGCATGACAAGCTGCTGAATCTACTGATCTATCCCAGGCCACCAGACAAGGCTTAGAGCCAATGCTTTCATTTTGACGCCACGTAGAGGTAGCTCCTTCAACACCTTAGAGCTCAGTTTGGGTGGTACAGCTCTCAATCCCCCCATAAGACAGCCTCCATTAAGGGCAAGTTCATCCCAGCACTGGTAAAAATGTGGGAACTAGAGATTCTGCTACACATTCCAGTTATTTTGGGTGGCCATGTGACCTGGGACAGTGAATGATCTTTCCTGGTTTCCCTTTGGATCATCTTTGCTGTAATAAAGAGAATTTTAGTTTGCATTAGGGAGAATATGTCAAGAGGAGTGTCCTGTTTAATAAATTTTTCAGTTACTTCCTTTCCCAAGGATAAATTGGACAATCCATCAGCATTTCCATTGTTACGTACCCCGTAACTGGGTTGCCAAACCAGCAGAAATGGATCACTCAGTTGGAGTCTGGATTACTGGAACTAAGAAAGTTTTATTAAAGAAACAAGCAACACAGTACTCTAATCAAAAGGATAATAAATGCAACAGTTCAGCAATGATAAACACACATGTACACAGAATTAGGATAACAGGATCAATCAAGCTCTATCGTCGTCTAGGGGTAAATGACCAGTTTCAAAGTGACGCAAAGTTCAGTTCAATTGAGTTCAGTTCAGTTCACAGTAATCACTGCCGTGGCGATGGACAGTGGGGGGAAGGAGAGAGAGAGCAAAAACGAATGAATATTCAAACGGCTTCCACACAGACCTTCGATATTCTTCGCAGTCAGCTTTCGGGCGAGCCCTTTGTGATGTCTTCTGAGGTCACCGACTGTGACCCCTCTGTTTCCAGATATGATCGTTTCTCTGCGGTGAACCTGGCACTCAGGCAAGGGCAGACACACACCAGGTTCCCGCTGATCGTACCTTTCCACCCTGCGCGTCTATGGCTTGGTCCCGCGGCCTGCCCTCCAAAACTCCAACCGACTTGTGGGAGGCGCACCGCTTCCAGGGTCTCGTTACCTCGTGGTGTCGTGTGTGTGTTGCCTTAGCGAACCTGTCCCTTTTTATCCCCTGCTGGGGTATCGCCTGTCCATCACTTCAAACAGTTCAGGGTTCAAAGGGAAGCCGATCTTGACAGCTCTCCTTCCGTCCCTTCATTAACATCTCCAAATGCTGCTCCATTGTTTTCCTTATCTCTCTTTCTGAAGACAGGTGGCAGACCAACTGCTGATCCCACTGGTGCCAGCCCAGGCCAGCTAACATCTTAATCTATGTGTAATCTCGTCACACCATGCTTAGTGGTCCTCTTGAATTCAGGCTTGTAATTGTGTTCTCCAAGAAACAGAGCCCATCTCTGAATTCATACTGCCGCCGTTAGTGGAATACCCTTCCGTGGATTGAAAACGGAGACTAGTAATTGATGTGATATGCCTCTTACTGCATCACTGCATCAGTAATGAGGGTAAACTCTCTCCCATACTGGTTGAAATATTTTACACCCCAAGCCAGACTGAAGGCCTTTCCATCAATCTGAGCGTAATTTTTCTCTGCAGCATTAAGCAAATGTGATGCAAAGGCTATGGGGTGTTCACTTCCATCACTCATAACATGTGACATGACTGCAACTCTACCATAAGGCAAGGCATCACAAGCAAGCTTCACTAGATGATATGGATCATAATATGTGAGTACAGAGTCTGATGCCCCCACTTCCTTTACCTTTTGGAAAGCCAACTCATACTGCTTTGTCCATGGGCATTTCTTCCCAATCTCTAGTAATGAGTTCAATGGGTGGTCCATGATAGCCAGGTTTTGCAGGAGCCTATTTTAGTAATTGACAAATCCATTGAGGACCAAAATAGAGACACGTCCTTTGGTCTTGGGGCACCTACCACCACTTGAATTTTCTCAGCATATTTGTGTAGTGCTTGTGTGTTGATGGTGTGACCACAGTAAGTGATGCTTGGTTTTAAGAATTCACAGTTGTTGCATTGAGCTCTGAGCCTGTAATCTTCTAAACTTTTTAATACTGTTTTGAGATTTTGGAGAAGTTCCTTGTCAACCTCCTGAGTAACAATGATGTCATCCAAGTAAGACTGAGTGCCTAAGCAGCCTTGCTGCACCTGGTCCATAGTTTTCTGCCAGAATTCAGGTGACAATGCTACTCCAAAAATAAGCCTATTGTAGAGAAAAAGCTGTTTGTGAGTGTTTATGGTAAGAAATACTTTGGACCCTTCTTCCATCTCCATCTGTAGGTAGGCTTCAACTAATTCCACTTTGCTGAAGTGTTTTCCTTTAGAAAGATTTGCAAAAATATCCTGTATCCTGAGCAAAAGGTATTGACTTCCTTTCAGTACTGGGCTGATGATGACCTTAAAATCACCACAGATCCTGCAAAACCATTCTTCATGGCTACTGGGACCACTGGCATTGCCCATGGGCTCCACTCAACCTTGGAAAGAATTCCTTCAGCCTCCATGTGATCTACCTTACTGGTTACATTACCACAGAGGGTATGAGGAACAAGACGGGCTTTGCAAAACTTAGATGTAGCATTTTCAATTAGCACTATTTTACCCTTGATATGTTTGAGGTTTCCAGTGCCTTGCCTGAAAACTGTTGTGGCATCATCCAGTACCTTTCTTGATTTACTTTCTGTTGACTCTGCTGCAGGGGATGTGGCATGCATATGGATCTCCAGTCAAGTTGTAGTTATCTCAGCCAATCATGTCCTCGCATTGCTGGCCGTCCTGTTTTTAACACAACGAAGATCAACACACAAAATGCTGGAAGAACTCAGCAGGTCAGGTAGCATCTAGGGTAATAGATGCTGCCTGGCCTGCTAAGCTCCTCCAGCATTTTATGCGTGTTGCTCGGATTTCTTTCGTTTGTGATTAGAAATACAAGATCAGTGTAGTTTGTTAGTGTTGTGTCTCACTGTTAGGAATGTCAATCCAGTATAAGTTCTTAGTTGGATAACTGCAGGCTTTATTTCAGTATCTTTGAAATGCTGCTCTGTGGAATGACTGAAGCAGCCAAGCTAGTGTCCAATTCCATTTTAATTAATTTGCCGTTTACTTCTGGTGAAAGTAAGTAAACTTATCATGTTCAGATTTTTCATCAACTGCACATAAATTAGTGCTCTTGTTGAAACTGCAATTTGACATTTTATCTTTTTCTCTTCCCTGCATCGTCCATTTCTTTTTGCTTATCTGACACGTTCTTTGTATTTGTCCTATTTTCTTGTATTTTCTGCAAGTTTCACCTTTAAATCTGCATTGGTCTGGTTTATGTGAGCCTCTGCCACAATGATAACATAATATGTTTGGCTAGGCCTGTCTTCAGGGTCCCTGACTATAACTCAGTTGCATCGCTGCCTACTGTTTCCATTGATATAGCTATTTCAACAGCTCTTTTAAATGTAAGTTGTGCTTCAGTTAGAAGCCATTTTTGAATACTTTCTTCTAAGATTCCACAAACTAAATGATCTTTCACTGCATCATTAAGCCCATCACTGAACTGATAATGTTCAAACAATTTCTTCAATTCAGCCATGTATGATAAAATGAACTCCCCTTCCTTTTGATTTCTCTTATAAAACCTAAGGCATTCTACAATTAACAATGGTTTCTACATTATGTTCACAATATCAACAAAGTTCATCAAATCAAATCAAGTTTAATTATCATTCAAACCACACATAGGTACAGCTGAATGAGACAGCATTCCTCTGGGGAGAAGGTACAAAACATTCAAAATAACATGCAAACGTTCCAAAATAGCAAGAAACATAATTCAAAATGGTGAGCAAAGAAGCATATTCACTTGAAAATAAAACATATATATGGTCCAAGACCCTAAGCAACAATGTCCAGCAATTGACGGTACATTGTCTCAGCAGTGTGCAAACGCATGCAATCCAGCCTGTCATTCCACAACTCAAACAAGGGAGGGCAGCACTGACGGGAGAGGCCAGGCGCCAGCTGAGCTCGGACATCAACCTGTAAATGCTTCTGCATCTCTCACCTGGTCTGTAGCAGGCAAACCTGAAGCTCGAGGACTAGTCGACACCTTAACTGAGGCTACACATCTCCCATATCGTCTGTTCCTCCACCAGACAAGGGTAACAGGTCTTCAGCAACTTACGTTAGCACTGTCCAACACAGTCTTGCAATCACAGGTGAAATGACCAATATCTCCCACAGTGTTAGCGCACCAGCTCCAATGCTTCTGAGTAGCAGCAGCAACACGGTCTATAGCCAGGTCAGCTCCTGCACACCCAAACCGGCACCTCTGATATCCCGACATTTTCCTCCAATATCCCGGTGGGCTCCTCTGCACCCAAACCAGTTCATCTGATATCCCAATTGGCTCTTCCAATACCCCGGCAGGTTTTTCTGATATCCCAACCAGCTCCTCTGATATCCCGACCAGATGCCCCAAAATCCTAACCAAGTCCTCCAACATCATGGCAAGTTCCTCCAATATTCCAACAGGTTCCTCCGATATACCAACCGGCTCTTTTGACACCTCGGCTGGCCCTTTCAATACCTCTATGATATCTTGGCCAGCTTTCTCTCCAACACCACGAGCAGCCCCTACATCACCTCGGCTGGCTCGACCACCGACACCAGTCCAGCTGCCTGAGCAGCCCTGAGGTACTCAAAGTTCTGAGAGTAAAATTGTCTTTGGATCATAAAAACAAACTTTACGAAGGAAAAAGCACCTTTGCCGCCCCCCCCCCCCCCCCATCAGAGGCCACTGCCATCTTGCCAGAAGTAAGGTATGTTTTCCTGGACTCCCCTGCATTTATTTCAATCAACTACAATGCCTTGGATTTACAAAATGTAACAGTGCTGAGGAGGTATTTTTTTAAATGAGCCCAAAACGATTACCTACCTGTTGAAATGCAGCGAGACATTTGAGTTTAAAAAAAACAGTGAGAAATGGGCAAGTAAAAGAGGGAAGCATATCTCATTTAGGCTGATTTGATTAGAACTGTCAAACTTCAAAGCAAACTGTATACTTTCAAATGCATTGCACTCAGCAAAATCGGCACTTGTCTCCCAATGGCTTTTGTATTTGTTTTAAAATATTGCTCAATCTGTTCAGTATACAAAACCCAGTTATCTGTTGTATAACGAAACACATGTATGATTCCGATGTAGCCAGACATTTCTGATCTTTTAAAATTTATGATTATTTTCATCTGGTACTCACTGTTTATGAACGCATGAATTTGGTCCATTTTCTGCCTTTTATAACTTAATTGTCTTCACTGTTGTGAGGAAAACGTGCTGCTCAAAAGAAAGTAAAAGTGCTGCTCTTTTTTTGTTTTACTTGACCTTTTCTAGCAGTGCTTTGATTAAACTCAAACATCTCAATGCATTTCAACAGGTGGGTAATCGCTTCAGTTTCCTTTAAAAATTACCTCTTCACCACTGTTATGTTTTGCAACTCCAAAACATAATTGCTAATCGAAATAAATGTAGGGCAGTCCGGAAAAATATATCTAACTTCACATTTACTTTATGCAAGGCGTGTACATATTACATGGTAGCATCATTACCTATGCAATTCAATTAATTTTCCCATATAACCCATAATGTATTACTTAAATGATCAAGAATGCTTAATCAAACAATAAATTTATAATAGTACTCAAACACTACTGAAATATTAAATTCGCAACACATTCCACCGCGGGTGACTGAGATTCATGTTCTTAAAGGCCATTGCTATACAATGGAGCAAGGTTGGCCAGAATGGTCTGCTCCAGGGGTCCCCAACCTTTTATGCACTGCGGACTAGTTTAATATTGGTGATATTCTTGCAGTCCGGCCGACGGGGGGGGGGGGGTGCGCGGGGAGAGTGGTGTTCAAGTTCAACAGTGCGTGACAGAGAATGAGGAAAGGTGCAGCTGACTCGTATCGTTTCATATCGCCAAATTATATCCTTTCCTCGCGGCCCGGTGGTTGGGGACCACTGGTCTACTCCCTCACAGCTCCCCCAGAACAGAATACCAAAGCTGGAGGAGCTGGACGGGTTCCGTCAGCAGTCCTGTTCTTCTTTGTTAAAGGGGATCGGTATCAGTGGCACCCCTTCTGCAGAGTGGGTTGGTGCCTCATGCAGATCTAACAGTCCAAAGCATTGGTATGGTTCACCTACTCATATGCCGTCCACAGGAATGTGTTATAGGATCTCACCCCGACCACCATTATTACCACTGCCTTCGCATGCACCACTTTGCCATTCTGTAATGTAGGGAGACACACACTCACTCCCTCCTGGTAATTAGACAGGCTATCCTCTGTTTACCTGATAATGCCATCCATCACATATTGCCCAGTCTGTGCACCACAATCTCCTCCTGCTCTGGTGGCCCCTTCGTCTGCTGCAACCAAGCCTTCCCTGATTCCTCCTCCAACTCCACCCCTTCCAACTGGGAAGGTGCTGGGATGTCGGGGACCTTCCCGGGCCCACCAGCCAGGAGTTCAGGTTGTCTACTGTCTCTTACAGTGCGCTCAGCCACCCCTGAAATGTGCGAGCTGCGGTCAATAACTTAATGTTTTAACAGCCCCTTCAATCGGCCCTGCTGCCTGTGGGTAGTACGGGATGTGGAACATCCATAAGATGCCAGACTCCACAGCCTACCTCTGGACTGTGGCCCCTGTGTAATGTGAGCCTTTGTCTGATTGGATCTTCCAGGGGATCCCATACATCTATGACAAATGGCTCTAACCTTCTCTTGTGTTTTCCTAGTCAGCATGGCCGTAAGGCACCACCACCAGCACCCCAGAATATGTGTCCACTGCCGTGAGCACATATCCTTTCCTGTTCTGTAGCAGCAGAGGCCCCAAGTAATCTGCTGGCCATACCAATACAACCCCGTGCCCCTTTGGATGTGTCTCGAGGGACCCACTGCCCACCCACCCCGTGGGCTCAGCCAGCTGGCAGGCAGATTGCAGCCTCTGTCCTGGCCTCATCAAACGTCAGTGGCAACCTCGAGCTTCTGCTTATTTCCTTGCTCCTTCCACCCCCTCCCCAAATGCCTGCTCTCCTGCTGTGCCCATACCACCAGGCCCCCGCGGTCCTCCTCCTCGGAAAACACTGTGGCCATCACATTCTGTGCCACTTGATCGTCAGCTGCCTCCTCAGTATGCCAAGGGGTGTGGGCATCTACATAGAAGACTGATTGGGTGACGATGTGCATCCTCACAGATGCATTCTCAATATGAGTTCCCCCTGCGGGGTCGCCTGGGCACCCTCCTGT
This sequence comes from Mobula birostris, assembly GCF_030028105.1. NCBI lineage: Eukaryota > Metazoa > Chordata > Chondrichthyes > Myliobatiformes > Myliobatidae > Mobula > Mobula birostris. The sequence goes on along the minus strand of NC_092380.1, from coordinate 45,793,949 downwards.
TCTGCCCACGTCCATGAGGCATTTACACCACCATGTCATTAGCCACTGCTCAGGACTTGGTGCAGATCCTTATAGTCTCCGTCATCTCCCTGATGGTCAGGGTCGTGGACACCAGCTCAGTCAATTGTCTCGGTATCCCCTCGTCCTCCTGGGTAACGACTCTCCTTGATGTAGGGTGGAGAACAGCAGCCTTTCAGCACATTTTACCGCTTCACCAATGGTCTACTGCTTCTACTCAGTGGTTGGGTCATCTTAGGGTTTATCACACTGTCTGGGCAAGGGGCTGACGGTGGGAACTTCATCAGAGGTGTAGCGATCGTTATCAGGGAGAGCCGTGACCTGCAGAAGGCTCACCCCACTGGAACCCTTCTCTGCCCGATATGCAATGTACCACGTCCAGCTGGCAATGGAAGAATACTAGGCCCAGCCCTCTGAGTAGGTTACCTTGTCGGACTTAACCCACGGCATGATTGGGAGGTATGCCCATAGCACAACTGATTCAGAAGCAGTCTGATGTCCTGTGGCCAAGAGAGCCTAGTAACAAGCCAACAGCTGCCTCACAAAGGGAAGGGTTTTTGTCCAAAACCCCAAGGGAACATAACAGCCCTTCAATGCCTGACATCGGCTTCACTCAGCCACCCTGGAGAGAGCTGAAACCTGCAGCTCGATTATCACCCCACTCTGCCTAGACACCAAGGGAGGGCCTGCTTGACGGATTCTACAGCTCAGGACCCCAGTGGAAGGTGGTCTTTTTTCAGGAGACCTGGAAGAGGAGGCGCGGCATCATCACCAGCTGGGGGATGTGCCAATGCCAATATCCCAGGAGCACCTTTTTAGGTAAGAAGCACAGCACCCAAGACCTTGTACTTGGTTTGATATGGTATCTCCTTCTGCCATCTTCCGAATTGCAGCAGCGAAAAGAGAGCATGGCCTGGATGATGGGGCTCGCTGATGATGGATGCTGCTTTCCTGTGACAGCGTTTCACGTAGATCTGCTGGTTGGGAGGGCTTTACCCAAGATGGGCTGGGCCATATCCATTACCTTTATAGGGTTTTCTGTTCAAGGGCATCAGTGTTCCATACCAGGCTGTGATGCAGCCAGTCAATATACCCTCCACATATATTGAAGTTTGTCCAAGTTTTTGGCAGCGCAGCTGATTCGGCAATTGTGCTTGTGAATATGCACGTGTCAGCTAATTATTATTTCATTGTGATAGATTTAACTCCATTCTTTTCATCAAGGTGCCTGTCGAGACTTGAGCAAAGCACAGCAACGTTCCACTGCCTGCTTGCATTCGACCTTACCTGAGAAATTCAACTGTCGAGTCAACTGACTCTGAAGACGAGCGGTATTTGTTTTCTATTTAGTTATTCCTTTCAGCTGGAGTGTTGGTTTTGTTTTCCATTTGAGAGTTTTAGTTAACAGCCCTGTTTGGCCTAACGTTTATTGTTTTCTTTTCTCTCTAACTCTGTTCGCATTAAAGTCTGTGAACGATCGACCCACTTCGGTGTCTCTCACTCTGCACTTGGAGCATATCTAAACACAGTGGAGCAAGACTCGACCACACAAAGATGGACCCAGCAGATAAAAAGCTGCTGACCTTGGCCCTGAGATTCATTGGTCAGGTAGGAGATAAGCTACAGGCAATTGAATTTGTTTTGAGTGAGCTTATGGAAGCAATGAGGCAGATAATCTCGTGCCAACAAGCCCAGTCTCATCTGGAGGAACAGGTATCATCCCTAGCCGCCATGGTTGAAAATTTCACCACAGACAATCGGACTCAGGTGCCTGTGATTTCTGCTCTCACGTTCGCTGTCCATAAGCTCACTGTGGACAGCCCCCATCAGCCGACAGCCATTAATGTTCTCACCAATGCAATTCAGCAGCCTCTAGCTGTGTCAGTCCCACTCCCAACATCTTGCAGGTCTCCCTTTCTTGCTGCCCTGAAAATCGTTGCTACTAATTCTCCCGCTCCCACTCCCATTCCCATGCCCAAACCAGAACTGACTCTTACCTTCAGACCCCCACAGACTCCCACATCTGTACAGGAACCAACTTCTCTGTGGATTGTCACCTTGTCGTGGTGGAGAAGCTTGTGTGGTCCTGTGATCCCGAGAGCAATACCGTCTGGAGTTACGCTCCTGGTAGGGTCGAGGGTGAGGTCCCTGACAAAGAACAATCCAACCAAGACCTCAGCGGTGGAACAGGTGGATGAAGTTACTTCAAACTCAACGGCTGTGAAGGCGGATGGAGGCTGCAACAAATCCATCAGCTCCAATCGTCGTGGTTTCCAGGCCATTGGAATCAGTTGGTTGATTTGTGAAGTATCGTGTGCTTCTTGGAGTACAACATCAAGTACACGTTAAACAAATACACGCACAGGAGTCTTCACTCTGTGGGCCACTTCTTCAGAACGAAGACCATCATCCTCGACCTCGAGGGATAGCCACGACGACGACGACAACAGGAACCAAGTATTCCACCTCCAGGCACATATCCTGGTGATCCCGCTGGTTGCAGGAATTTTATTATCCGATGCGAGCTGACATTCTAAGCACAGCCTGGTCGTTTTGGTGATGATGCATGGTCAACTTCCAAACGGACTTCCACTCAGCCTGTTCAACACGTTAAGGGAGCAAGGATACCCCACAGCCCAGTTGTTCCAATATTTCAAGGCGGAGTTAAGGAGGAGTTTTGATCTTCCACTTTGGGGTCAGGAGGCTGCCCACCGACTCTCGGACCTGCGTCAAGGCAGAGGAACGGTGCAGGCCTACGCAGTTAAATTCAGTATGCTTGTAGTAGAGACCGGATGGAATGAGAGATCTCTCATCACTGGACTGAATGCGGGGATCCGGCATGAGATCGCTGTCCGGGACGAGCAGGATAGTCTGGATGACCTGATTAATCTGGCTATTCGAGTTGACGACTGGGTAACTGAGTCTTGCAGGGAAAGAATGTTCCAAGCTTCCTACATGCCACCTGATACCATCTTTCCTCACTCTCTCCCCCTCCCTCACCGCTCAGCACCCAGTCTATGGAGAAGTCTATGCAAGTAGGGCGCATGCGCCTGCCTCGGGAAGAACGGGCATGGCGGAGGAGAACAGGTTCCTGTCTCTATTGTGATGATCCAGGACACTTCCAGGCGGCATGTTCCAAGCATCCGGTAAAAGAGAACACCCGTCAGCAGGGAGGGGAGTCCTGACGGCTCAGTTCTCTCTTCAGTCAGCTTCCCCTAATTGTGTAATGCTCACAGCTTCCTTGTCGTGGAGGTCTCAGACCCATGAACTTAAGACGTTTATTGACTCTGGTGCAGCCGGGAATCTTATGGACATCTCTCTCGCTCAAAGATGGGGAGTTCCAACTCAGGAATTAAGAGAAAAGATCAACATCAAGGTGCTGGATGGTTGACCTCTGGGAACTGGCCAGATCCACCCTTCCACCCAACCCCTCCAACTGGTACTCGAAGGCAACCATCATGAAGAAATATCTTTCTATCTGGTTGATTCATCTGAACTGCCACTGGTCTCCCCAGTTATCACGACATAACCCATTGATCGACTGGTGTCTGGAAGAACCCTAAGGGTGGGGACTGACATTCCTGTCTACCTATCTGTGTCCAGCTCAAGCTCCATTCCATGAATCCCCTCCTGTGTCAGCTGAGGATATAGACCTCTCTAAGATTCCAGTTGAATATGTGGATCTCCTTGAGGTCTTCAGTAAAAGGAAGACCACCACCCTGCCCCCATAGGACCGTGCCATAGACCTCTTACCTGGCACTGGTCCTCCCCGGGGCCGGCTCTTTTCCCTCTCTCATCTTGAAAGGGTGGCCATGGAGGAATACATCAAGGAGGCATTGAGCATGGGGTTTATCCCTCCGTCAACCTCACCGGCAGGAGCGGGCTTCTTTTTTGTGAGCAAGAAAGATGGCAAGCTCCGTCCTTGCATCGATTATCAGCCCCTGAACAACATCACTGTGAAGAACTGCTACTCTCTTCCCTTGTTGGCTTCCGTGTTCGAACATCTTCGGGGAGCAGACATGTTTTCCAAAATTGATCTGTGCAATACTTCCAATCTGGTTTCCATAAGAGAAGGGGATGAATGGAAGACAGCTTTCAACACTCTAGTGGCCACTATGAGTACCTGGTGATGCCTTTTGCTCTGGCTGATACCCCCCCTATATTCCAGACCTTGGTTAACGATGTGCTCAGGGACACGTTGAATCAGTTTATATTTGTATATTGTGTGGGCACGTGGCCAAGTGGTTAAGGCATTGGACTAGCGACCTGAAGGTCGTGAGTTCGAGCCCCAGCCGAGGCAACATGTGTTGTTTCCTTGAGCAAGGCACTTAATCACACATTGCTCTGCGGAGACACTGGTGCCAAGCTGTATGAGTCCTAATGCCCTTCCCTTGGACAACATCAGTGTCATGGAGAAGGGAGACTCGCAGCATGGGCAACTGCTGGTCTTCCATGCAACCTTGCTCAGGCCTGCGCCCTGGAGAATGAAGATTTTCCAGGCGCAGATCCATGGTCTCGCAAGACTAACGGATGCCTTTATTGTATATTCAGATGACATCCTTATCCATTCTCACTCTCATCAGGAGCACGTCCAGCGTGTCTGAAGAGTTCTCCGAAGGCTTCTTGAAAATAGTCCGTATGCCAAGCCTGAAAGTGTGAGTTCCATAAAGACCAGATTTCGTTTTTGGGCTATATACTTAACTCTATCTAGTGCTCAAATGGACCCTAATAAAGTTCAGGCGGTTACAGTGTGGACCAAACCATCTACAGTTAAACAAGTATGGTGCTTCATGGGGTTTGTGAACTTTTATCACGACTTCATTTGGAATTTTAGCTCTATCATCACTCCTATGGATTCACCAAGAAGACCGCGGCAGCATTCCATTGGACAAATGTTGCTGACCAAACATTTTCAGATTTAAAGCGACATTTCACCACTGCCCCGCTGCCTGCTGCTGCAACACCCAGACCCATCTCAGCCGTTCATTGTCAAGGTGGATGCATCCGATGTAGGCATTGAAGCTGTCCTCTCTCAGAGCCCGTCTGCGGATAGCCGGCTGCACCCTTGTGCCTTTCATTCCCATCACTTGACTCTGGCGGAGAGGAGTTACAATGTTGGGAACCAGGGACTTCCGGCTGTCAGGCAGGCCCTGGAGGAATAGCGACACTGGCTGGAGGGGGCAGAGCATCCTTTCTTGGTCTGGACAGATCACAAGAACCTCTCCTACATTCAGGATGCAAAGAGACTCAACTTTCATCAAGCCCGGTGGGCTCTCTTCTTCACATGGTTCAATTTCATCCTCACCTATCTTCCCGGCAGCAAGAATACAAAGGCCGACGCTCTTTTTCGGCTGTTCAATGGATCTGAGGACATTGCCGATCCAGAGCCCGTTCTCCCTCACTCATGTATTACTGCTCCAGTGATGTAGAGAACAGATCAGAGGTGAGGACCATCCAGCAAACAGACCCAAGCCCAGGTGGGGCTGTTTGTTCCTGCTGTGGTGCGTTCCAAAGTGTTGGAATGTGGTCACTCCTCCTGTCTGCTCGGACATCCAGGAATTCAACGGACCCAGGAATTTATAAAGTGGCCATCTTTGTCCCAGGATGTCCACGACTTTGTATCTGCCTATTCCACCTACGCTCAGAACAAGACATCACACCAGCATCCTGTGGGTCTCCTATGCCCACTGCCTGTGCCCCACTGCCTCTGGTCCCACCTCTCAGTAGATTTCATCACTGGTCTGCCCCCGTCTAATGGGAACACCAACATTTTGGTCATTGTGGATCAATTTTCCAAGGCTGCCCACTTCATTGCCCTCCCCAAGCTCGCATCGGTTCGTGAGACTGCCAAACTTATGGTTCAACATGTGTTCTGGCTTCACATCTTTCCTCAAGACAGAGTGTCTGATCATGCACTTCCCGATTTTGTAAGGCTTTCTTCTCTCTTGTAGGATCCACAGCCAGCCTCTCATCTGGTTAACACTCCAGGCTATAGACAGACAGAGTGAACCAGGAGTTGGAGACAACCCTGAGCTGCCTTGCTTCTTCCAAACCCACATCCTGGAGCTCTCAATTGGTTTGGGAAGAGACACCCACAATAACCTCCAGTTGTCCTCCGCAGGTACGTCTCCCTTTGAATGCCAGAAGGGATTCCAGCCCTTGCTCTCCCTGATCAGGAGATTAATGTAGGATTTCCTGCTGCTAAACAGCTGATACAGGGCTACAAGCATAGAAACATAGAAACACAGAAAACCTACAGCACAATATAGGCCCTTCGGCCCACATAGCTGTGCCAAACATGTCCCTACCTTAGAACTACCTAGGCTTACACATAGCTCTCTATTTTTCTAAGCTCCATGTACCTATTCAGGAGTCTCTCAAAAGACCCTATCATTTCTGCCTCCACCACCACTACCGGCAGCCCATTCCACATAACCACCACTCTCTGCGTAAAAACGTACCCCTGACATCTCCTCTGTACCTACCTCCAAGCACCTTAAAACTATGCCCTTTCATGCTAGCCATTTCAGCCCTGGGGAAAAGCCTCTGACTACCCACACGATCAATGTCTCTCATCATCTTATACACCTTTATCAGGTCACCTCTCATCCTCCGTCACTCCAAGGAGAAAAGGCTGAGTTCACTCAACCTATTCTCATAAGGCATGCTCCCCAATCCAGGCAACATCCTTGTAAATCTCCTCTGCACCCTTTTTATGGTTTCCACATCCTTCCTGTAGTGAAGCAACCAGAACTGAGCACAGTACTCCAAGTGGGGTCTGACCAGTGTCCTATTTAGCTGCAACATTACCTCTCGGCTCTTAAACTCAATCCTATGGTTGATGAAGGCCAATGCACCATATGCCTTTTTAACCACAGAGTCATTCTGTGTAGCAGCTTTGAGTGTCCTATGGACTGGGAACCCAAGATCCCCCTGATCCTCCACACTGCCAAGAGTCTTACCATTAATGCTATATGCTGCCATCATATTTGACCTACAAAAATGAACCACCTCACACTTACCTGGGTTGAACTCCACCTGCCACTTCTCAACCCAGTTTTGCATCCTATCAATATCCCGCTGTAACCGCTGACAACCGTCCACACTGTTCACAACACCCCCAACCTTTGTGTCATCAGCAAATTTACTAACCCAACCCTCCACTTCCTCATCCAGGCCATTTATAAAAATCACGAAGAGTAGGGGTCCCAGAACAAACCCCTGAGGCACACCACTGGTCACCGACCTCAATGCAGAATATGACCCATCTACAACCACTCTTTGCCTTCTGTGGGCAAGCCAGTTCTGGATCCACTAAGCAAAGTCCCCTTGGATCCCATGCTTCCTTACTTTCTCAATAAGCCTTGCATGGGGTACCTTGTCAAATGCCTTGCTGAAATCCATATACTGCTCTGCCTTCATCAATGTGCTTAGTCATATCCTCAATAAATTCAATCAGCTTCTTAAGGCACGACCTACCTTTCACAAAGCCATGCAGACTATTCCAAATCAGTTTATGCCTCTCCAAATGTTCATAAATCCTGCCTCTCAGGATCTTCTCCATCAACCTACCAAGCACTGAAGTAAGACTCACAGGTCTATAATTTCCTGGGCTATCTCTATTCCCTTTCTTGAATAAAGGAACAACATCCACAACCCTCCAATCCTCCGGAACCTCTCCCATCCTCATTGATAATGCAAAGATCATTACCAGAAGCTCAGCAATCTCCTTCCTCACTTCCCACAGTAGCCTGAGGTACATTCCATCAGGCCCCGGTGAGTTATCTAACTTGATGCTTTCCAAAAGCTCCAGCATATCCTCTTCCCTCAGGCTTTTCAGTCTGCTGCAAGTCATCCCTACAATCACCAAGATTTTTTTCCGTAGTGAATACTGAAGCAAAGAATTCATTAAGGTTCTCTGCTGTCTCCTCCGGTTCCATACACACTTTTCCACTGTCACACTTAATTAGTCCTATTCCCTCATGTCTTATCCTCTTGCTTTTCACATACTTGTAGAATGCCTTGGGATTTTTCTTAATCCTTTCTGTAAAAAACTTCTCATGGTCCCTTCTGGCTCTCCTAATTTCATTCTTAAGCTCACTCTAGATCTCTATCATTACCTAGTTTTTTGAACCTTTCATAAGCTCTTCTTTTCTTCTTGACTAGATTTACAACAGCCTTTCTACACCATGGTTCCTGTACCCTACCATCCTTTCCCTGTCTCATTGGAATGTATCTATGCAGAACTCCACGCAAATATCCCCTGAACATTTGCCATATTTCTTCCGTACATTTTCCTGAGAACATCTGCTCCCAATTTATGCTTCCAAGTTCTTGCCTGATAGCTTCATATTTTCCCTTATTCCAATTAAACGTTTTCCGAACTTGTCTATTCCTATCCCTGTCTAATGCTATGGTAAAGGAGATAGAATTGTGATCACTATCTCCAAAATGCTCTCACACTGAGAGACCTGACACCTGGCCAGGTTCATTTCCCAATACCAGATCAAGAATAGCCTCTCCTCTTTGTAGCCTTTTCTGCATATTGTGTCAAGAAACCTTCCTGAACACACCTAACAAACTCCACCCCATCTAAACCCTTCACTCTAGGGAGATGCCAATCAATATTTGGGAAATTAAAATCACCCACTACAACAACCCTGTTATTATTACACCTTTGCAGAATCTGTCTCCCTGGCAGACAGAACATGCACACTTGGAGACGAGTCAGGGCTTCTCTGCTGTGTGCCCAGAAATAATATTCCAGTAGGCTGATCAGTTCTGCCGACAGGTAAGCCCATTCAATCGAGGAGAGGAGGTCTGGTTGGCATCAAAGGAGCTCCCCTGAAAGTTGAGAGCTGCAAATTGACATCAAGCTACGTGGGACCGTTTGTAGTAGAAAAGGCTGTCAACAAGGTGTCCTATAGATTGTGTCTACCAGCATCACTGAAGATCCACTCAGTATTCCATGTTTCCCAGCTCAAGCCGGTTACTACCTCTCCCTTGGCCCCAGTCACCCCACCTCCCCCTCCTCCCCACCTGGTAGATGGTTCCCTTGTCTATATGATACGGCTCCTCCTGACGTCTCACTGGGTACATGGTAAGGTCCAGTACCTTGTGGATGGGAAGGGTATGGCCCAGAAGAATGTTCTTAGATCCCACCTAAGGACATCTTGGACAAGTTGCTCATCCGGGACTTCCAGCAGACATGGGTCTGTGGCACCTCAGGGGCTCTGCCTACAGAAGGGGTCCCTGTCACATCCACAGATTCAGCAGTGCAGCAGATGGGACAATTGCACTCATAAATCCAAACTTAGTGATAGTTTTAGATGTCATGCCAAATCTCCACAAACACTTAAGAAATTAGAGGCGCCTTGTAATTGCACCCACGTGCTGGGCCCAGGACAGGTCGTCTGAAATAACAAAACACCGAGGACTTTAAAGTTGCTGACCCTCTCCGCCTCTGATCTCTGATGGAGACTGACTCATGGACCTCTTGTTTCTTTCTCCTGAAGTCAATAATCATCTTGTTGACATTGAGTATGAGGTTGCTGTTATGACACCACTCAGCCAGATTTTCAATCTCCCTCCTATACACTGATTCATCACCACCTTTGATTTGGCCTATGACAGTGGTGTCATCAGCAAACTTGAATATGGCACTGGAGCTGTGCTTAGCCACACAGTCATGTGTAAAGTGAGTAGAGCAGGGGGCTAAGCACACAGCCTTGTGGTGCCCCCGTGCTGATGGAGATCATGGAGGAGATGTTGACAACCTGAACTGACTGGGGTCTGCAAGTGAGGAAATCTGGGATCCAAGTGAACAAGGGGGTATTGACGCCAAGGTCTTGGAGCTTCTTGATTAGCTTTGAGAGGACGATGGTATTGAATGCTGAGCTGTGGTTGACAAAGAGCATCTTTACTGTCTGGATGTTCCAATAAGAGCCAATAAGTTGCTTCTCAGGCAGGAGTTGATATGTTTCTCACCAACCTCTCAAAACAATTCATCAGTGTGAATGTAAGTGCTACTGGGTGATAATCATCGAGGCAGGTCACCTTACTCTTCTTGAGCACCGGTATAGTTGAATCCTGCTTGAAGCAGGTGGGTACCACACGCTGTCGAAGCGAGAGATTAAAGATCTCAGTGAACACACCAGCCACCGATCAGCACAGGTCTTTAGTACTTGGCTACGTAGCCCACCTGGGCCGGATGCTTTTTGTGGGGTCACCCTCCTGAAGGAACTCACACATTGCCTTCAGAGACTGAGATCACAGGATTATGGGGTGATGTGGGAGTTCATGATGTTCCTTCATGTTTCGACGGTCAAAGAAAGCTGAGAAGGCATTGAGCTCATCTGGAAGCGAAGCCCCTCTGTTTCCTCCTCACTTTATTTAACGTCATAAGAGGTGACGGCATTCAAACCCTGCCACAGCTGCCGAGCATCCTTCATAGGTTCAAGTTTGGTCCCGAATTTCCACATCACCTGTGAGGTGGCTATCCGAAGTTTGTACCTGGATCTTTTGTGACTTTCTTAATCACTAGACTTGAATGCCTCTGATCTGGCCCTCAGAAGATTTTGGAATCTCATGGCTTTTGAGCATTGGGTGTTCAATGTCTGGGAAACTCGAGTTTGACAATACCACCACACCAGAGTACCAATGAGAGTTTATCATAAGACACACACCTCCCCTTTTTGCCTTCTCTGAATCAGCAGTTAGGTCCATTCTGTAAGCGGAGAAGCCTTCGGGTTCAATCGCTGTATCTGGTGTGCTCGGAGAGGGCTGTGTCTCACTCAGACATAAAATACAACAGGATCTCATTTCTCTCCAATACAGCAATCTTGTCCTCTAGCCCTTGGTTTTGTTCCCCAGTGGCTGCAAATTTGCCGACAAGATGCTGGGGAAGCCTCACCCCTCTGCATTTCAGCCTGGCTTGTAGTCCCCCCTTCCGGTCATGGTGATGAACTGTCTTTTAAAGGTGCAGTGCCTGAATGGTCTGCCGAGTCCTTCAGATGATCGAGAGATCTGAAGAGTAATCAGTTGATTTAAAAGTACATTGCTTAGAGAGAAGTGGCATGTGACTCTGGGCTGTGGGAGAATGGAGAAGAAGGCATTGGCCAGGTCCGCTACTGAGTACCAACACTTCCCCTCCCATTCCCCTATGTCCTCAAGAAAGGGTAGCATATCCGGAACAGCCACTGTGAGGGGGCTGCGTACTTATTCAGCCGTCTGTAGTCAGTGGTCGTGGGCCACATGCCAGTCCCCTTCCATTCCGACGACACCAAACTACTGTCGGGAGGATGACCCACTCCTGCAACAGGGCCTTCACAGTTTTCCCAATCTCCTTGGTGCCTCTTGAGATCCTGTACTGTTTGGTATTAACTACCTTGATGATGTTAGAACAGCAATGGCTGAAGTTTCTGGAAGCAATTTGTAAGGTGCTGAACAGATACATCCCAAAGATGAAGCAGTATTCTAAAGGGAGGATGAAAGAACTATGGCTGACAATGGAAATCAAAAGAGCAAAATATAGCAAAAATTAGTGTGAAATTAGAGGATTTGGAAGCTTTTAGACACTAACAGAAAGCAACTGAAAAACTATAAAGAGAGAAGAGTTGAAATATGAAGGGGAGCTAGTCAATAATGTCAAATAAGACACCAAAAGTTTTCTTTTCAGATATACTGCATGAAGAGTAAAAGAGAGGTGAGAGTGGAAATCAGACCACTGGAAAATGATGTTGGAGAGGTAGAACATAGACCATAGAACATAGAACGGAGAAAATCTACAGCACAATACAGGCCCTTCGGCCCACAAGGCTGTGCTGAACATGTCCTTACCCTAGAACTACCTAGGCTTACCCATAGCCCTCTAATTTTCTAGGCTCCATGTACCTGTCTAGGAGTATCTTAAAAGACCCTATCGTTTCCACCTCCACCACCGCCACCGACAGCCCATTCCACGCATTTACCACTCTCTGCGTAAAAAACATACCCCTGACATCTCCTCTATACCTACTTCCAAGCACCTAAGACTGTGTCCTCTTGTGCTAGCCATTTCATCCCTGGGAAAAAGCCTCTGACTATCCATGTAATCAATGCCTCTCATCATCTTGTACACCTCTATCAGGTCATCGCTCATCCTCCATCGCTCCAAGGAGAAAAGGCTGAGTTCATTCAACCTATTCTCATAAGGCATGCTCCCCAATCCAGGCAACATCCTTGTAAATCTCCTCTGCATCCTTTCTATGTTTTCCACATCCTTTCTGTAGTGAGGCGACCAGAATTGAGTACAGTACTCCAAGTGAGATCTGACCAAGGTCCTATATAGCTGCAACATTACCTCTTGGCTCTTAAACTCAATCCCATGGTTGATGAAGGTCAATGCACCGTATGCCTTCTTAACCACAGAGTTAATCTGCGTAGCAGCTTTGAGTGTCCAATGAAATGGCAGATGAACTTATTAAGTATTTTGCATCAGTCTTCAATGTGGTAGACACTAGCAGTAAGTTAGAAATTTGAGAGTGTTGGGGGCAGAAGTAAGTGCAATTGCTATTATTAGGAGAAGGTGCTTGGGAAGCTGAAAGGCCCTGAAGGTAGATTAGTCACTTCAGACAGATGGACTACACCACATGTCTCTGAAAGAGGAGGCAGAAGAGATTGTAAAGGCATTAGTAATGATCTTTCAAGAATAACCTGATTCTGGAATGGTTCCAGAGGACTGGAAAATTACAAATGTCACTCCACTCCTTAAAAAGGGAAGGAGGCAGAAGAAAGGAAATTATAAGCCAGTTTGCCTGACTTCAATGGTTGGGAAGGTGTTGGAGTCTATTATTAAAGATGAGGTTTCTAGATACTTGGAAGTATATGTTAAAGTAAGCCAAAGTCAGCATGGTTTCCCTATGGGGAAATCTTGCTTGACAAATCTGTTAGAATTCTTTGAGGAAATAAACAGTAGACAAAAGAGAGTCAGTGGATGTTGTTCACTTGCATTTTCAGAAGGCCTTTGCTAAGGCACTAACATGAGGCTGCTTAACTAGTTAAGAGTCCGTGGTTTCACAGGGAAGATAGTAGCATGGATACAGGAGTATCTGACTGACAGGAGGCAAAGAGTCAAGATAAAGGGGGCCTATTCTGTTTGGCTGCTCGTGACTGGTAGTGTTCCGTCGAGGTCAAAATTAGGACTGTTTCTTTTCACATTTTATATCAACGTCTTGATGATGGAATTGAAGGCTTTGTGGCCAAGTTTACAGATGATAACACAAATAAGTGGTGGGACAGGTAGTGTTGAAAAAGCAGGGAGTCTGCAGAAATACTTGCACAGATTAGGGGACTGGGCAAAAATGGAATATAGTGTAGAGAAGTGTATAGTCATTCACTTTGGTGGAAAGAATAAAAACGTAGAGAGGAGAGAACGTAGAGAAACGTAAATGGGGAGAAAATTGAAAAAACAGAGGTTCAAAGGGACTTGGGAGTCCTCGTGCAGGGTTCCCCAAAGTTTAACTTACAGGTTCAGTCAGTAATAAGGAAGTCAAATTATAAATGTAATGTTAGCATTGACTTTGAGAAGACTTGAATATAAGAGCAAGGATATGATGCTAAGGCTTTACGAGGTATTGGTCTGACCACAGTTGGAGTATTGTGAGCAGTTTGGATCCCTTATTAAAGAAAAGATGTGCTGACATTGGAGAGGGGCCAGAGGAGGTTCAGAAGAATGATTACAGGAATAAAAGGGGTAATTGTACGAGGAGCACTTGATGGCTTTGGGGCTGTACTCACTAGAGTTTAGAAGAATGAGAAAGGAATCCCATCGAAACCTATTGAATATTAAAGGCCTAGATAGAGTAGATGTGGAGAGGATGTTTCCTGCTGTGGAGGAGTCTAGGACCAGCAGGTACAGCTCAGAATAGAAGGACATCCATTTAGAACATTGATGAGAAGGAATTTCTTTAGCCAGAAGGTGGTGAATCAGTGGAATTCATTCCCACGGATGGCTGTGGAGGCTGTCATTGATTGTATTTAAAGCAGAGCTTGGTAGGTTCTTAGTTAGGGCATCAAAGATTACGGGAAGAAGGCGGGGGAATGGGGTTGAGAGGAATAGTATATCAGCCATGATGGAATGGAGGACCAGACTCAATGGGCCGAACCTAATTCTACTTCTATGTCTTATGGTCTTCTGGTGACCTCGGTCTTCTTTTTGTCAAGGACTTGCAGGCGTTTGTCCCAAATTAGTGCGTGGTGTTTATCTGTGCACGAGCAAGATATCACCGACTGTTTATGACAGTCAGAATCAGAATCAGCTTTATTGCTCCTGTCTTATTTGACATGAAATTTGTTGTTATGCAGTAGCAATACAGTGCAAAGACAGAAAGTTATGATAAATTACAATAAATAAATTGTTCAGAAAAAAAGGAATAATGTGGTACTATTCATGGGTTCATAAATGTGGTGATGGAGGGGAAGAAACTATCCCTGAGTGTGTCCTCAGTCCCTTGCTCTGTTCACTGGTCACACATAACTGTGTGGCCAGATTCTGCTCAAATTCCATCTACAAATATGCAGTTGATACACAGTAGTGGGCCATATTTCAAATAATGATGAGACAGAGCACAGGGAGACTTCAGTAATATGATGTCATGAGAACGATCTTTCTCTCAGTGTCAGTTCCCTCAGTGTCATCAAAACAAAATAAAATATTGGTCATTGACTTCATGAAGCGGGACAGCAAGCATGTTCCTGTTTATGTGCTGGTGCTGAGAACAAGAGGGGTGAGAGCTTCAAGGTCAAAAGAGTGAACATCAACCGATGGCTTGTCCATATTGATACTACTTAGACTTGTCCTGAGCCAATCACATTGACGCTACTTAGATTTGGCCTGAGCCAATCACATTGACGCTACTTAGATTTGTCCTGAGCCAATCACATTGACGCTACTTAGACTTGTCCTGCGCCAATCACATTGACACCACTTAGACTTGTCCTGCGCCAATCACATTGATGCCACATAGGAGGCAAAAGAAATTTGGGATGTCCCCTTCGACCCTCACTGATTTTTATTAATGCATCATGGAAAGGTGATGTAATGGATTGATCTGTATGAACAGTATGCAAGACAAATTCTTCACTGAACGTTTGATTTTTAAAAAAGCATAGCGAGGAATAGTTGAGTTAAAAAAACAGCATAACACATGCTTCTTCAGAAGGGCAGACACAATGGAGTTATTAAAAAAGGCAGAAAATGGAAGAATTCATGGGATCATTAGCAGTGAGTACAGGGTGACAATAATCAAAAAGCAAAAATGGCTGACTACATCAGAAAGATAGATGTGTTTCATTGATTAGTGTCAAACTGGCTCATACTGAGATAATTCAACAGTATTTTGAAGAAAATTAAATAGCCAATGAGAAACAAGTACCACTTTTTGCTGAGTGCATTGGGTTTAAAAGCATACAGTTTGCTTCGAAGTTTAATTGCTCCAGCCAAACCAGGCAAAATGAGCTTTGTTGATATTGTGAAAGTAATGCAGGAACATTTGGAACCAAAACAATTGCTGATTGCAGAATGGTTTAGGTCTCATAACCAGAATGAAAAGGAAGGGGGTGTCTATTTCAGCGCACGTGGCTGAACTGAAGAAATTGTCTGAGCATTGTCAATTCGATAAAGGGCTTAATGATTCACCAAGAGATTGTTTAGTTTGTGGAATCTTACAAGAAAGCGTTCAAAACCAGCTCCAAACTGAAGCACAGCTTAGATTTAAAAGAGTAGTTGAAATAGCAGTTTCAATGGAAACAGCAGAAGGAAACACAATTGAGTTGTAGTCAGGAGTGAAAGCAAGCATGTAAAAAATTGTAAAGTCTGAACAGAAATCGGCCTGGCTGAACGAGTTGTGTTACTGTTGTGGCAGGAGCTCATATATACCAGAGCAATGCAGGTTTAAAGGCAATATGTGTGGAAAATGCAACAAAGTAGGACACATACAAAGAGCATGTCAGGCAGACAAAAAACATTAATCTGCATTCTGTTGATGAAGAATCTGATAATGATGACAGTGACAAAGGACTGAATAGCCTTGAGACTTACAACATGAAAACAAACAATAGACAAACCATACGGTTCTTACCAGAAGTAAATGGCAAATTAATTAAAATGGAATTGGACACTTGTTCGGCTGTTTCAGTTATTTCATAAAATGAGCTTGAATGACATTTCAAGGATATTGAACTGAAGCCTGCGGATATCCAACTAAGAACTTACACTGGAAAAAAAAATTCTTGTGGGAATGACATTTATGACAGTGAAATACAACAACCAACAAGCCACATTGTGCTTGTATGTGGTAAAAACAGGAGGGCCATTTTTGTGGGCCCGTGATTGGCTGAGACAACTGCAGCTTGAAAGGAGATCTATCCACCTCATGCATGCCATATTACCTGCAATAGAGTGAACAAAAATCCAATTAAGAAAGGTACTGGATGGTGCCACAACTATCTCTATGCTGTACACCATGAACCATCACCCAACAAATGGAAGCCAGGCGTTGGTGCCAACCTCTGTGCCTCTGGTGACAGCATATTGGACCACAGAAGGATGGTACTGCTCAGAGGATCGTGAAAGCGATGAAAGCAGTGGATTCAACTGTAACAGTTTTTGTAGCGACTTATCTGAGAAAAGTTCTGATATGTTAATCACTTGTGAAATGTAGCTTGGTTTTAAGTTGGAAGAGAAATCAAAGAGCTTCAGGAAAGTTGCAAGCCTTTGACTTTTGTGAGTATAAAGAACCAGAATCTACTCTGTATGCATTAAGGTTGTTGCATGATTCTTAAGTAGGAGACAAAAAGGTGCCTGTAAAAGTAGAAACGAAGACCAACGCCCCACTGGATGAATGGAAGGTTAAACGAAAGAAGTTAATGGAGACATAAAAATAGAAGATTCATCAGATGATGTTGTGGATGAGGAAATCAAGAGGAAAGAACAGATCACGAAGGGAGTAATAAGAGAATGCTCCAGTGAATTAAATGCACCTTCCCAAGATCAAGATGTACAAACTAGAAAAAGAAAAAGGAGGATAGAGATGGAGAGAAAGAATGTGAATGAGAAAGTGAAAAGTGTGAAAGAGAGGGAACGTGAGAAAGAAAAAGAAAAAGAATGGATTTGAAATCCACCACAGTGATTAAATCTTTAGCCCTGACTGAGACAATATAAAATTTACTACGCAGTGGATATCTGCATGTTGTAGTTGTATTATATAATATACTGTCTATATAGTTAATTCATTCTCTATTGAGCTAGAGTTTAAAGCTAAGCAGGGAGAAGTGTTTAATATTTCAGTAATATCTGAGAGATCTTGTTTATACATTGTTTGATTAAGTATTCTTGTTCATTAAATAATTCATTAAGTGTTATCTTACGTGAATTGCATACGTCAACATGCTACAACGTTCTCTCACTTAAAGTAAACACCAAGTTGGATATGTTACTCCAGACTCCCTTGTTTTTATGTTTTGTAGTTTCAAAACATTACAAAGCTGCCTGAGTCTACAACTCTCTGAAACCTTTTTCAAACTTGTGTATTGGAGCCTGCATTCCTGACTGTGACTCAACCAGTCAGAATGCTCTCCACCGTACATGTTTAGGAATTTTCTCGAGGTTTTGGTGTCACAGCAAATCTCCTCAAGGTCCCAATGAAGTATACCTACTGCTATAGCTTCTTTGTGACTGCATCAATGTGTTGGGCCCGGATAGATCCTCTGAGATGATTGGTTGATTGATTTATTTAGTAATACTGCACAGGGTAGGCCCTTCTGACCCTTTCAGCCATGCTGTCCCAGCAACCCTTGATTAACTCTAACCCAACCAGGGGACAATTCACAATGACCAATTAACCTACCCAGTACATATTTGGACTGTGGGAGGAAACCAGAGAACCTAGAGAAAATCCACACATACCACGGGGAGAGCACACAGAGACTCCTTACAGAGCAGCACCAGATTTGAGCTCAGAACCCCAGAGCAGCTCACATCGTAATATTGTTGCACCAACCACTACACTTCCATGGTGCCCTAAGTACTGTTGAGGCACAGGAACTTGAAACTGCTTACCCATTTCACCAGTCTCCTCTCAATGAAGATGGTGTGTGTTCTCCTGATTTCCACTTCTGGTGGGGGAGCTCAAAGATATTTTCAATCTCTCACTACTGTGGTCAGAATTTCCCACCTGCTTCAAAAGGGCTACAATTATACCAGTGCCAAGAAGAGCAGTGTGAGCTGCCTTAATGACTGTTGTTCAGTAGCACTCACATCTACAGTGACGAAGTGCTTTGAGAGGTTGGTCAGGGTCAGAATCAACTCCCGCCTCAGCAAGGACCTGGACTCACTGCAATTTGCCTGTCAGTACAATAGGTCTATGGCAGATGTAATCTTAAAGGCTCTCCACCATGTCAGGATGCTGTTCATTGGCTATAGCTCAGCACTTAACACCATCGTTTCTACAGTCCTGATTGAAAATCTACAGAACCTGAGTTTCTGTACCTCCCTCTGCAACTGGATCTTTGATTTCTTAATCAGGAAACCACAATCTGTGTGAATTGGTCATAACATCTCCACCTCACGTCGATCAACATTGGCGCGCCTCAGGAATGTATGTTTAGCCCACTGCTCTAGCCTCTCTACGTCCATGACTGTGTGGCTATGCATAGCTCAAATACCATCTATAAATTTGTTGATAATACAACCATTGTTGGCAGAATCTCAGATGGTGATGAGATGGAGTGCATAAGCGAGATATATATAGGGCCTCTGCTCCTTCCCTCTACAGTCCTGACGAAGGGTTCCGGCCTGAAACATTGACTGATCGTTTCCACAGATGCTGCCTGACCTGCTGAGTTCCTCCAGCGCATTGTGAGTGTTGAGATACACCAGCTAGTTGAGTGATGTTGCAGCAACCACCTTTCACTCAACGTCAGTAAGACCAAAGAACTGACTGTGGACTTCAGAAAGGGTAAGACAAGGCAACACCAACCAACCCTCGTAATGAGATCAGAAGTGGAGAGAGTGAGCAATTTCAAGTTCCTGGGTGTCAATATCACTGAGGATATAACCTGGTCCCAACATATCAATGCAAGTATAAAGAAAGCAAGACAGTGGCTATATTTCATCTGGAGTTTGAGGTGATTTGGTGTGTCACCTAAAACACTCAAATCCTTCCATAAATGAACCATGGAGAGCATTCTGACCGGCTGCATCACTGTATGGTATGGGGTGGGGGGAGGGGGGGTGCTACTGCACAGGATCAAAGTAAGCTTCAGAGAGTTGTAAAATTAGTCAGCTGCATCGTGGGTACTAGCCTCCATAGTATCCAAGACATCTCCAAGGAGTGATGCTTCAGAAAGGCGGTCTCCATCATTAAGGACCCCCAGCACCCAGTCTCACTGTTACCATCAGGTAGGAGGTACAGGAGCCTGAAGGCACACACTCAGAGATTCCAGAACAGCTTCTTCCCCTCTGCCATCCGATTCCTAAATGGACAGTGAACTCATGAACGTTACCTCACTAGTTTTTTTAGTTTCTGTTTTTGCACTATTTGTTTTAATTTAATTATTTAATGTACAGTATTTAGATATACTTACTGTAATTCAGATTTTTTCTATATTCATCATGTACTGCATTGTACCGCTGCCGCAAAGTTAGCAAATTTCACGACATATGCCGGTAATGTTAAACCTGATTCTGATTCTGATAAGAAAAGCAAGAGATCACTGAAAAAAGAAATCAGGAGAGCTAAAACAGGGTGAGATTTTGCCCGAGCAGACACAGTGAAGGAGAATCCTACGAGCAAAAGAATTGTAAGGGACAAAATTGATCCTCTGGAAGATCAGAATGGTAATCCATATGTGGAGCCAAAAGAGATGGGGGAGACCTTAAGTGAATTTTTTGCATCTTTATTTACTCAGGAGACAGACACAGAGTCTATAGAAGTGAGGTAAAGTGGCATCCATTTCATGGACACTGTACAGTTTACAGAGGTGGATGGATTTTCTGTTCTGAGGCAAATCAGGGTGGACAAATCCCCAGAGACTGACAAGGGTGTTCCCTCGGACCCTGCTGGAGGCAAGTGCAGAAATTTCCAGGGCCCCGGCAGAAATATTTAAATCATCCTTCGAAACAGGAGAGGTACCAGAGGATTGGATGATAGTAAATGTTATTCTGCTGTTTAAGAAAGGCTCTATATGTAAACCAGGAAATTATAGACTAGTGAGTCTGATATCTGTATTAGGAAAGTTATTGGAAGGTATTCTAAGGGACCGGATAAAAAATATTTGGATAGACATGGACTGAAAAAGGAAATTCAACTTGGCTTCGTGCATGGTAGATCATGTCTAATCAGTCTTACAGAGTTTTTTGTGGAAGTTACCAGGAAAATGAATGAAGACAAGACAGTGGATGTTGTCAACATGGATTTTAGCAAGGCATTTTGGAGGTCTCACAGGTGAGGTTGGTCAAGAAGGCTTGGTTGCTCAGCATTCAAGATGGGGTAGTAAAATGGATTAGACATTGGCTTTGTGAGAGAAGCCAGAGAGGGGTGATAGATGGTTTCCTGTCTGACTGGAGGCCTGGGACTAGTGGAGTGTGGCAGGCTTGGTGCTGGGTCTGCTCTTTTTTGTCGTCTATATCAATGATCTGGATTATAATGTGGTTAACTGGATCAGCAAATTTGTAGATGACACAAAGATTGGGGGTATAATGCACAGTGAGGGATGGTATCATGGTTTGCAGAAGGATCTGGACCAGCTGGAGAAATGGACTGAAAAATGGCAGATGGAATTCAATGCAGACAAGTGTGAGGTCCTGCTCTTTGGCAGGACCAACCAGGGTAGGTCTTACTCAGTGAATCGTGCAGTACTGAGGAGTGCGGTGGAGTAAAGGAATCTTGGAATACAGGTCTATAATTTAATTGAAAGTGGCATCACGGGTAGATAGGGTCATAAAGAAAGCTTTTGGCATATGGGCCTTCATAGATTAAAGTATTGATTACAGGAAATGGGATGTTATGTTGATATTGTATGTTGTATAATTGTATAATTGTGAAGCCTAATTTGGAGTACTGTGTGCAGTTTTGGTCACCTTATTGCAATATAAGGTGGAAAGGGTATAGAGAAAATAATAAGAATGTTGTCAGGCCTGGACAACCTGAGTTATAAAGAAAGATTGAATAGGTTAGTACTTTATTCCTTAGAACGTAGAAGATTGAGAGGAGATTTGGTAGAGATATACAAAATTATAAAGGGTATAGATAAGGTAAATGCAAGCAGGCTTTTTCCTGGCTTTTTTCCAGGGGTCATGGGTTAAGGGTGAAAAGTAAAGAGTTTAAGCAGAACACGCGAGGAAACTTCATTCAGAGAGTCATGAGAATATGGAATAAGCTGCCAGTGTAAGTGATGCAAGAGAGCTCAATTTCAATGTTTAAGCAAAGTTTGGATAGGTACATGGATGGTAGGTGTAGGGAGGGTGATGTTCCCGATGTTCAGTGGTTTAAATGGTTGGCACTAGGATTCTGCCATATGTTGCTTGCTTTGCTTCAATTTATTGTCAAGTACATGTACGCACCAGTCCAGTGAAAAGCTTACCTGCAGCAATATCACAGGTGCATAGCAAAGACACAACTTCCACAAGACAAACTTAAATTAAGCAAAAACATAAATGATTTTTATAAGAAAGAATGTAGTTAGAACAAAAAAAAGTACAAAGTCTGTTGTAGTGCAAAGAAATATTGTTCTACTGAGATGGAGATTACGGTTGCTCTGTTTGATTCAAGAAGCCAATGGTGTCTGTGAAATCGGGGTAGTGCTCACATCTTGCTAAGCGGTTGAGATGGATGCTGGATTTAGAACTGGGGCTCAAGTTGCTGCTTGGGGAGAACGGAATAATCCCCAAGTGCATGCCACAGCTGGGAAAACGGGCTTTGACCTCAGGTCCTGCGATCCAGTGGATTTGTTCTCCTGGGTTGCATCCTGCAATCTGACCATTGATGGGACCTTGAGCACTGAACATTTTGTGGGGGCTGGGGCACAATTCCAATGCCCCAGGTCCTTCAGGGTATTGTCCTGCAGAAGGTCAGAGGTCACAGGTCACAGAATGGATTAAGAGTGATCAGAGTTGCTATGATCACAACATGGATTCTGTGGGGTCGTCGTCGAGGCTATCACTCGAGGTCGAGGACGATGGTCTTTGTTCTGTTGATCTACTTATGGGCTCTCAAGTGGCTTATGAGTCCAATCTTGGCTTTGAAAGTTCTTCCGCATTCAGGACAGGTAGTTCCAGATGGCAGATCGTGCTTTGGTTGTTGCTGCCTCTCTTTCCATTTTCTTCTCTTTTCTTCTAATTCTGCACATCTGTTGGCTTCAAATGTTTCTGTTCCTTCTCAGATGATGGTTTGCCAGAGTTTCCTGTCCTTGGCATTGGTTTCCCAATTGTTGATGTCGATGTTGCATTTCTTCATGTTGGCTCTTAAGATGTTTTTGAATCTCTCCTGTTGTCCGCCTCTTTGGCATTTGCCTTCTTTAAGCTAGGAGTAGAAGATTTGTTTCGGCAGACGTTCGTCTTTCATCCGAACAACATGACCGCTCCATCTTAGTTGGTTCTTGATGATGTAGGCTTCAATGCTTCTTGTTTTTGCTTCATTTAGTACACTGACGTTGGTTCTTCTATCTTCCCAGTTGATACTTAAGATGTTTCAAAGACGGCATTGATGGAACTTTTCAAGTGCCTTCAGATGTCGTCGGTATGTTGTCCAGGTTTCTGATGTGTACAGGAGTGTTGGGAGCATGAGCCTACATCAATGCAGTAATGATATGTGGAGGCTGCCTGGCATCAGATGTCTGTCTCCACTCCTAATGCACTTCCACTTGTTTGCCTCAGATCATAAATGGAGTGTGACAACTAGAAAAATATCAAATCTTAATCTGCAGTTTGTAAAAACGTTTTGGAAAACTGCAGGTCCTGTTGCCATGGAAACAAACAAAGTCAGGCAGCGGAGGCCAAAGATTCTGCCTGATTAAGTGGGAACTCATTTACTCAGAGGTTAGATCATTTCTAATGTCTGATTTGAATAAATACCGAAGTTTGCCAGTTGTTCTTTTGTCTATGGATACAGCAAATTGCTGGGAGAGCCTGTAAGTTCACTTTCCTCCCCAACATGGCCTCTGGTGGCAAACGTCGACTGTTTATTCTTTTCCATAGATGCTGCCTGGCCTGCTGAGTTCCTCCAGCAGTTTGTGTGTGTTGCTTTGGATTTCCAGCATCTGCAGAATTTCTTGTGTTTATACTCTGCTGACAAACGCGTATTGATCTCTCCACTGCCCTGCTCACTTCCAAGAGCCCTCTGCCTCCTTTCTCTGGGCTAATCATCCCAGTGGGTTTCACCAGCACTCCTACCCCACTTGGTCACCAGTACTCTGTCACTATGATGTCAAGCACAGGTTGGAGGAACAACATCTCATGTTCTGTCTTGATAATCTCTAATCTGATGGCATAAACATTGATTTCTCTTGCTTCTGGTAACCACTCCCCTCTGTTTCCTCTCCCCCTCATCTTTTAGGTTTCCCTCATTCTAGTGAAAGTTTCAACCCTTCTCCTACCCTTCCCCACTCCCATGACCTGCCCAAAGCTGAGTAGTCTTAATTCCAAAATTTTAGTTTATTTTAGAGTACAAACACACATACAAGTACAAAGCAAACTAAATTAAGAACTGGGAAATGATATTAAGGGGAGTAAGACAAAGAAATGAGGAAGAAGCGAAGATAGTACCTCTGAAAACTCTGCCAGTTTTATGGATAAGATAAGAGAAATTGCTTAGATCGGAAAGAATTAGTTAATAGCTCCATAATTGAAACAATTCCATGATGTGGGTAATGTACTAATGCTTAGCCAACGAAGAATGTGAAAGGTGATAAACCATGCATTCAGCTGCTATGCCATTTTCTGCCAGTGAGTGTGAAAAGTACATGTGTTTATTAAAAAGTACAAGTGTTATAAAAAGTATTATTTTAAAAAACAGTGTCCCTGTGCTGTTCTATGTTCTATGTTCTATGTTCTATGTTCTATATCCTGTGTGGAAACAGGCCATTCATCCACCAAGTCCACACTGACCAGCAGGCATCCATTTGTAATCGATTATATCTTCCAGCACTTGGCCCCGAGCCCACAATCCCTAGAGATCTCAACTCTTGAATGTTGTAAGGGTCTCTGCCTCACCACTCAGTCAGGCAGGTTATTCCAGACACTCACCACTCTTTGGGTGAAGAAGTTCCCCGTCAGATCCCCTCTGAATTTTTCCCCCTTCTCCTGTATCTATATGCTCTAGTCTTACTTGGGCCTGCAATTCTTCATGATATACATTAATGTTTTGAGAGAGGGGACTAAGTGTACAATATCTATGTTTACTGATGACACTAAATTGAGTGGAAAAGCAACTCATACAGAGTCTGGAGAGTGATATAGATATGTTAAATGAGTAGGCAAAGTCTGTCAGGTAGAATACAATGCTGGTAAATGCAAGGTCATCCACTTTGGAAGGTAAATACAGAAGATCAGATTAATAATCAAATAGTGAAAGATTGCACCATGTTGTTGTGCAGAAGGGCTTGTTGGGTGCTTTTGCATGAATCACAAAAGGTTGGTTTGCAGGTGCAACAGGTTGTTAAGAAGGCAAATGGAATATTAGTTGTCATTGCTAGAGAGATTGAATTAAGAACTGACAAGTTATGCTACAATTGTGCAGGGTACTGGTGAGGCCACACCTACAGTATTGCATGAGGCTTTGGTCTCCTTGCTTGAGGAAAGATATACTATCTTTGGAAGCGGTGCAGAGAAGGTTCACCAGGTTAATTCTGCAGATGAGGGGGTTTAACTTATGAGGAAAGATTGAATTGCTTGGGATTATATTCACTGCAATTCAAAAGAATGAGAGGAGGGCTTATAGAAATATATAAAATAATGAAAGGGATATAAAACATATAGTCAGGAAAGTTGTTTCCACTGGTAAGTGAGACTAGAACTAGGGAACATAGCCTGAAAATTTGGGGGAATAGATTTAGGACAGAGGTAAAGAGAAACTGCTCTTCCCAAGGAGCAGTGAATCTATAGAATTCTCTGCCCAGGGAAGCTATAAAGGCAACCTCATTAACTGTCCTTAAGATACATTTAGGTTTTTTCACAGCAGCGGAATTAAGGCTTATGGTCAAAAGGCAGGTAGGTGGAGCTGATTAAATGGCTGAGCAGGGTTGAAACACCAGTTTTCTGATTCCTGCTCCTATTTCTTATGTTTTTATGTTTATCTACCTCCAACGTGGGGAATAGTTTCCTGCGGTTGGCCTTATCTATATCAGATTCAGATTCAGATTCAGGTTTATTATCACTGATATGTTGTGAAATTTGTGTTGTGGCAGCAGTACCTTGCAAGACATAAAAATTAAAATAAGTTACAAAAGCAAAAAAATAGTGTTAAAGAATACTAATAAGGTAGTGTTCATGGGTTTGGGGGCCGGGGGCAGGGAAGAAGCTGTTCCGAGCACATTGTGTATGGGTCTTCCGGCTCCTGACTTCCTCCCCAATGGTAAGAATGAAAAGGAGCATCTCCTGAATAGTGATACTCCTTAGTGATGAATGCTGCCATCTTGAAGCATTGCCTTTTGAAGATGTCCTTGATGGTAGGGAAGGTTCCGTCTGGGATCGAATTGGCTCCGTCTACAGCCTCTTTCCATCCTGCACATTAAAGACGCCATACCGAGTTGCAATTACACCCTTCATAATTTTATACACCTCAGATTACAAGACCATAAGACATAGGAGTAGAATTAGGCCATTTGGCCCATCAAGTCTGCTCGGCCATTCTATCTGACTGATCCTTTCCCCGTCCTCAGCCCTGCTCCCCAGTGTTCTCCCCATAACCTTTGATGCTGTGTCCAATCAAGAACCTATCAAGCTCGGCCTTAAATACATCCAATGATCTGGCCTCCACAGCTGTCTGTGGTAATAAATTCCACAAATTCACCATCCTCTGGCTAAAAAAAATTCTCCACATCTCTGTTTTAATTGGACACCTCTCTATCCTGAGGCTGTGGCCTCTTGTCCTAGACTCTCCCACCATGAGAAATATCCTTTCCACATCTACTCTGCCTAGGCCTTTCAACATTCAAAAGGTTTCAATGAGATCCCCCCCTCATCCTTCTAAATTCCAGCAAGAACAGACCCAGAGCCATCAAACGTTCCTCATATGATAACCCTTTCATTCCCAGAATCATCCTTGTGAACCTCCTCTGAACCCTCACCAATACCAGCTCATCTTTTCTAAGATGAGGAGCCCAAAACTGTTCAGAATACTCAAGGTGAGGCCTCACCGTTGCTTTATAAATTATCAGCATTACATCCCTGCTCTTGTATTCTAGACCTCTTGAAATGAATACCAACATTGCATTTGCCTTCCTTATCACTGAACCTGCAAGTTAGCCTTTAGAGTGTTCTGAACAACGACTCCCAAGTCCCTTTGCAGCTCAGATTTTTGGATTTTCTCCCTGTTTAGAGAATAGTCTGCATATTTATTTCTACTACCAAAGTGCATGACCGTGCATTTTCCAACATTGTATTTCATTTGCACACTTTCTTGCCCACCTTCCTAATCTGTCTAAGTCCTTCTGCATCTTACCTGTTTCCTCAACACTACCTGCTCCTGCACTAAACTTTGTATCATCTGCAAACTTGGCAAATAAGCCATTTATTTCACCATCTAAATCATTTATATACAGCATAAAAAGAAGTGGTCCCAACATCACCCTCTGTGGAACACCACTAGTCACTGGCAGCCAACCAGAAAGGAGCCTTTTATTCCCACTCACTGCCTCCTAACAACCAGCCAATGCTCTAACCAGGCCAGTAATTTTCCTGTAATACCATAGGCTCTTAACTTGGTAAGCAGACTCACATGTGGCACCTTGTCAAAGGCCTTCTGAAAGTCCAAATATACAACATCCACTGCATCCCCTTTATCTATCCTACATGTAATGCCCTCGATGAATTCCAACAGGTTTGTCAGGCAAGATTTCCCCTTAAGGAAACCATGCTGACTTTGTCCTATCTTGTCCTGTGTCACCAAGTACTCCATCACCTCATCCTTAACAGTTGACTCCATCATCTTCCCAGCCACTGAGGTCGGGCTAACTGGTCTATAATTTCCTTTTTGCTGTCTTCCTCCATTCTGAAGAAGTGGAGTGACATTTGCAATTTTCCAGTCCTCTGGCACCATGCCAGAGTCCAATGATTTTTGAAAGATCATTACTAATGCCTCCGCAGTTTCTATCACTACGTCTTTCAGAACCCTAGGGTGCAGATAATCTGGCTAGGGTGACTATGTACTCATCGCTCTTTCAGCTTTTTGAGCACATTCTCCCTTGAAATAGTAACTTGACCCACTTCTCTTCCTCACACCCTTCAACATCTGGCACACTCCTAGTGTCTTCCACAGTGAAGACTGATGCAAAACACTCTCAACACACACAAAATGCTGGAGGAACTCAGCAGGCCAGACAGCATCTAGGAAAAGATAATGTTTCAGGCCAAAACTCTTTTCATTTCGTTCATCTGCCGTCTCTTCGTCCTCTGTTATTATTTCTCTGGCCTGATTTTCTAGTGGGCCTATATCCAGTCTCACCTCTCTTTTATTTTTTACATACTTGAAAAAGCTTTTACTAGCTTTTTGATATTGTTTGCTAGCTTGTCTTTTTATTTCATTTTTTCCTTCCTCATGCTTCTTTTAGTAGCGCTCTGTAGAGTTTTAAAAGCTTCCCAATCCTCTGTTTTCAGGCTAATTTTTGCTTTGTTGCATGCCCTCTTTTTTGCTTTTACATTAGATTTGACTTCCCTTGTTGTACTATTTTGCCATCTGAGTAATTCTTTGTTTTTGGAATACATCTATCCTGCACCTTCCTCATTTTTCCCAGAAACTCAGACCATTGCGGTTCTGCTGTCATCCCTGCCAGCATCTCCTTCCAATTTATAATTACATCCTCTTTTATCCTGCTCAGCTTCACAGAGAACAGATCTAACTTCTTCCATCCCTCGTTACTGAACTGCTTCATCCCTGGCAACATGCTGTTGATTTGTACCCATCAGGTATCAGGCAATGATAATCTCCACCAACCAAGCCTAACCACCTACCAAACATATTCAGTTTCACTATTTTCACTATGTCCCTCATCAGCAGCATTCTGAGAATCACCACTGACCAGGTATTCACCAGACAAGCCAGATGAATGGAGCAGAGGCTGATTGGCACCACAACCACTTTCTACCAAGACAGGGCAAAAGTCTGGATACGGTGGAATACTCTCCATGTCCTTATGAGCAAAACTCCAACCCAGTCAAAGAGCTTGATACCATCCATGACGTCAGGATGGAGGAGGCTATTTGGTATTCCCCAGGTGGAATGTACATTGAACACAGCAAAAGGCCGTTTGGCCCACATAGCTTGTGTTAACCATGACACTAATCTAAACTAATCCATGTATCTGCATGTGGCCAATATCTATCCATTCCCTGTCCGAGCATGTGTCCAAGTGCCTTTTAAACATTGTTATTTCCCCTGGCAGTACATTTCAGGAACCTACCGCTCTCTCTCTAAACTTGTCTCTTCTCAATTTAAAGCAGTGTCCTCTAGTATTTGACATTTCCATCCTAGAAAAATGACTAACTTTCTACCCTACCTAAGACTCTCATAATTTTATAAAATTCTATCAACTCTCTTTTTGACTTCCAACACTCCAGGGAAGCTTGTCTAACTTCTCGTTATAGCTGATACTCTCTAAACCGGGGGTAGCTGTGTTTATATTGGTACACAGGTCCCAAGTCAAGTTGAGTCAAGTCACTTTTTATTGTCATTTCGACCATAACTGCTGGTGCAGTACACAGTAAAAAGGAGACAACTTTTTTCAGGACCATGGTGCTACACGAACAATACAAAAACTACACAGAACTAGACAAAACTACACTAGACTACAGACCTACTCAGGAGTGCATAAAGTGCACAAAACAGTGCAGGCATTACAATAAATAATGAACAAGACAATATGCACAGTAGAGGGCAGTAGGTTGGTGTCAGTCCAGGTTGTGGGAATTGAGAAGTCTGATGGCTTAGGGGAAGAAACTATTACATAGTCTGGTCATGAGAGCCCGAATACCTCGGTGCCTTTTGCCAGATGGGAGGAGGGAGAAGAGTTTGTATGAGGGGTGCATGAGGTCCTTCATAATGCTGATTGTTTTGTGTATGCAGCTTGTGGTGTAAATGTTTCAAATGGCGGGAAGAGAGACCCCGATGATCTTCTCAACTGACCTCACTATCCACTGCAGGATCTTGCGATCCGAGATGGTGTAATTTCTGAACCAGGCAGTGATGCAGCTGCTCAGGATGCTCTCAATACAACCACTGTAGAATGTGGTGAGGATGGGGAGTGGGAGCTGGACTTTTCTCAGCCTTCGCAGAAAGTAGAGACGCTGCTGGGCTTTCTTTGCTATGGAGCTGGTGTTGAGGGACCAGGTGAGATTCTCCGCCAGGTGAACACCAAGAAATTTGGTGCTCTTAACGGTCTCTATGGAGGAGTCATCGATGTTCAGGGGAGAGTGGTCGTTCCGTGTCCTCATAAGTCAACAACCATCTCCTTTGTTTTGTTCACATTCAGAGACAGGTTGTTGGCTCTGCACCAGTCCATTAGCCACTGCACCTCCTCTCTGTATGCTGACTCATCATTCTTGCTGATAAGACCCAGCACGGTCGTGTCATCGGCGAACTTGATGATGTGGTTCAAGCTGTGTGTGTGTGTGCAATCCATGAAGGAATAATTGTGAAAGTGATGCTTACACAGTGATGCTAAAGAGAGGGACCTGCTCTTTGAACACCAACAGAAAATGTTGAAAGTTCTCGCGAAGTCAGGTCACATCTATGGGAAGGGAAACAGAGCTAATGTTTCAGATCACTGGGACTGGAAAGGAGTCAAGTCTGCAGGAAGCGTGGGGAAGGGGAATGTCTCGGACAGAGTAAAGCCAGGATAATTATGGGAACAACCTGTACACAGGGTTAACATCGTCTGTAAGTGAATCGGAGCAGTTAGAGAGTGAAAGCATAGACAGGAGAATGCAGGAGCTGCAAAATGCAGAGCAGGAAGATTTACCTGGCAGGTCAGGCTGGGTACATTCACCTTTTGCAAAGTAAAAAGGGGGTAAGTTAGCAATAATCTATGCCAATATCACAGATGGAAATAAATGACATAGACTGAGAAATCAAGTAACCAGACATTACAGAATTCAGTACTGATTCCAGATAAGCCCACTCAGAAGGTGAGGTGGTGCTCCTCAACATGTGTTGGGCCTTATTGTAATAGTTGTCTTGTACTTTCCCAGAAACATGTTACTGTATTATTTAATGGCCCTGAGGGTGGGCAGGCACAGTCAGTCACTGCCGGTATCATCTCTCAGCGGCAGAGATAAATGGGTAATGAATGGGTCTCATCCCCACCCAACACAATTTTGTTCCACCTTCAATGGTGGGATGGTTCTGAACCTAAGCTTTGTTCTGCTCTGGCCCTGTTACAGATGGGGAATAACTAAATATGAGAAAATGTTACTAAGGTGTAGAGTTAAACAATTTAAGACGTGAAGGAAGTAAAGTCCAGCCTTTATTCATCTTTATGGTCTGCTGACAATATGAACAATACATGTGAGAATATACGCCATTGTTTATCTTGGTCCATTACTAGATATACAGTAGTGTTACATCAACACCTCTCTGAATGAGAGCTCCCAAGAACCACATATTCTGGAGTTAGGGTATAGAGCAAATATTAATTTCACCAGCAACCAATTTTCAGATTGGAATGTGGATTGTAGATTGGATTTAAAATGTAGCTCAGAACAATGAGACCTCAGAAGCCTGCATGAATGTGGCCTAGTCAGTGGAGGTCAACATTCATTTTCAGTGTCTGGAGTGTGGGTGCGAAGTAGGTATGTAAAAACTATATACAATTCAAAGGAAGCATTGTCGACTCATTGTAATTATAGAATTGTCCTGCTGTTCCCTTTGACCTTTAGCATATAAAAATGTCATCTAATATTGTGTTGGGAGGCCTCTTCTTACAAAAAGTGTCTCAATTGGAATTCTGAGCAACACACAAAATGCTGGTGAACGCAGCAGGCCAGGCAGCATCTCTAGGAAGAGGTACAGTCGACGTTGTGGGCCGAGACCCTTCGTCATTTCCTTGTGTTTGCGTTTTTCAATTGGAATTCTGTTGCTTATTTTTGCTGAATAAAACATTACAACAACATCAATGCATTGAACAAGGCACAGACATCTTCAAAAATGCTGTTGAGCACATAATTAATGTAACAATTTAGTTCAATTTCAAAGTCATATTCATAATTTTATTCTTATATTGGGATAAATGAAATGAGACAAAGGATTATAACTCTGAAAATCTAGGTGCTGTGAATGATTGTCCCTTTGCTTCCACTATCCCCTGCTCACTTTAGCTTGGCATTACAGTGTGGTATATCAGTGTGATCTTTTAGTTATAGCAATAGGTGTGATATATCAGTGTAAATAAAGGCTGTGACATTTTATCACCTCTTTATATAAAGATTATTATAAATATATTATCATCAATCCTTTCTTTTTTAAAACAAGAGCTTCAAACACTCAGGAAAGTCGACTGTAATTCATAAAGCAAACCTCAAAATATATCCATGGTACCAAAAACAAAAAAGAACTTCAACCAGCTTATTAAATAAGAACAGCAAAAACATAAGATCTATCACTTTCTTTATTCACAAGAGATTCTGCAGATGCTGAAAATCTTGAGCAACGCACACAAAATGCTGGAGGCACTCAGCAAATCAGGCAGTATGCATGCAAGTGTCAGGGCGCTGGAGTAGGGATCCAATCACAGACCCAGTACTGTGCACACAGTGATACTAATTGAGTAACAAATCCTGACATGCAAAGAAAGTTGGCGTCAAAGTTCAGGCAGAGATCAAAACATCCAGAGAAATCTAAAAACCCAGAATTAGAAACAGGCAGAGTCGATATTCAGACAGACAGAGTACAGATACAAGTGCTGGAAAGGCTCAGGAAAATTGACGGGCACAATCTGGCAACAAACAGGTGAAAACACAGGACTGGAATACTCTGAGCAATAAACAGAGAGGCAGATGATAAGTGGAGCACAATGACAGTAATACAGGTAATAATGAGAAACAGATGAGAGACGGAGTAGAGCAGGAGAGGGGACAGGAGCACACGGCAATACAAAACCACAGACTGACAGCTGGGGGAAGCACACAAGAAGGCAGAGATCAACTGGAGGTACTGAAGGTTGACATTTTGGGTCATGACCCTTCAGGATTAGAAAGCAATGGGGTGGAAGCCAGAATAAGAAGGTGGGCAGAGGGGAAGAAGCACCAGCTGAAATGAGATAGGTGAGTCCAGGTGAAGGGATAAGGTAGGTGAGTTGGGGAGGGGTGAGATAAGAAGCTGAGAAGAGACAGGTGGAAAGAGGTAAAGGGCTGAAGAAGAAATCTAATAAGAGAGGACATTGGACCATGGAAGAAAAGGAAGAGGAGAGTGACTGGAGGGAGGTGATGGGCAGCTGGGAAGAGGAGACGGGGTGAGAGGATAACCAGAATGGGGAATGGGGAAAGAGAGAAGGAAGGGGGGGTGGGGGAAGTGATGACTGGAAGTCAGAGAAATCGACGTTCATTGGAGACCTAGGCAGATGGAATATGAGTGTTGCTCCTCCAGCCTGAGTTTGGCCTCAACATGGCAGTAAGGGAGGCCATCAACAGCACTTCTTGATTTCATTTTTATATTTCAACTCTCGGCAGATTTCAACTGCCTCAGAAGTACCTTAGTGCACTGCAGCATTTTCACCAGAATCCTGTGAACTGGGTACTCAGACTGGGCCATCTGCAGGTATATTTTTCCAGGACATTTGTGTACCCAACAAACACAGAGCCAAAAGCCAGTGGGCATGTGTAAAGGGATGCAGCTAATTTTTCGACATCTGCTCTACAGGCTACAGATGCAGAGATAAGCTTTCACTATAGGGCTTCTGTTCAAGGACTCCTGACCTCGCCTGGGAGCCATAGGTTGGAGCTTTCTCCATCTAGTGTCCTTCTGGGATATTCTCTTTGAAATATTTTCTTTCATGAAACCTCTCCCTCACCTCATTACAGTTGGATCACATTATCAAAGAAATAAATCTTTTCTACAAAATGTAATTGTCAGATATTGTTGAGCTAATGTTAGTATCATCTCTTCAGTTAGTGCGTCTTCTGAGTGAGAAGCTGCAAAGGATGGACATAGACAAGCCCGCTATCTGACAGATAGAGCTCAGTTTGTACGGCTGGGTAGCTCTCTGTCTGAGATGGTGGTGAGTGGCACTGAAGCCCCACAAGGGACTGTCCTGTCTCCGTTTCTGTTCACACTGTACACCTCAAACTTTCAG
The DNA here is from genome assembly GCF_030028105.1 of Mobula birostris. NCBI lineage: Eukaryota > Metazoa > Chordata > Chondrichthyes > Myliobatiformes > Myliobatidae > Mobula > Mobula birostris. Next base: position 45,760,394 of record NC_092380.1, on the reverse strand, counting down.
TACAACTCTGAGTCTTGTCACTTGCAGAAATTCTCTGACGACTCTGAGAGTGACATAGTTAATTCAGAAACAAAGGTTCTGAACTTAAAAAGGGGTAACTTTGAAGGTATGAGACGTGAATTAGCTAAGATAGACTGGCAAATGACACTTAAAGGATTGACGGTGGATATGCAATGGCAAGCATTTAAAGGTTGCATGGATGAACTACAACAATTGTTCATCCCAGTTTGGCAAAAGAATAAATCAAGGAAGGTAGTGCACCCGTGGCTGACAAGAGAAATTAGGGATTGTATCAATTCCAAAGAAGAAGCATACAAATTAGCCAGAGAAAGTGGCTCACCTGAGGACTGGGAGAAATTCAGAGTTCAGCAGAGGAGGGCAAAGGGCTTAATTAGGAAGGGCAAAAAAGATTATGAGAGAAAACAGGCAGGGAACATAAAAACGGACTGTAAAAGCTTTTATAGATATGTAAAAAGGAAAAGACTGGTAAAGACAAATGTAAGTCCCCTGCAGACAGAAACAGGTGAATTGATTATGGGGAGCGAGGACATGGCAGACCAATTGAATAATTACTTTGGTTCTGTAATTCGAGTACTAAGGAGGACATAAATAATCTTCCAGAAATAGTAGGGGACAGAGGGTCCAGTGAGATGGAGGAACTGAGCGAAATACATGTTAGTAGGGAAGTGGTGTTAGGTAAATTGAAGGGATTGAAGGCAGATAAATCCCCAGGGCCAGATGGTCTGCATCCTAGAGTGCTTAAGGAAGTAGCCCAAGAAATAGTGGATGCATTAGTGATAATTTTTCAAAACTCGTTAGATTCTGGACTAGTTCCTGAGGATTGGACGGTGGCTAATGTAACCCCACTTTTTAAAAAAGGAGGGAGAGAGAAACCGGGGAATTATAGACTGGTTAGCCTAACGTCGGTGGTGGGGAAACTGCTGGAGTCAGTTATCAAAGATGTGATAACAGCACATTTGGAAAGCAGTGAAATCATTGGACAAAGTCAGCATGGATTTGTGAAAGGAAAATCGTGTCTGACGAACCTCATAGAATTTTTTGAGGATGTAACTAATAGAGTGGATAGGGGAGAACCAGTGGATGTGGTATATTTGGATTTTCAGAAGGCTTTTGACAAGGTCCCACACAGGAGATTAGTGTGCAAACTTAAAGCACATGGTATTGGGGGTAAGGTATTGGTGTGGGTGGAGAATTGGTTAGCAGACAGGAAGCAAAGAGTGGGAATAAACGGGACCTTTTCAGAATGGCAGGCGGTGACTAGTGGGGTACTGCAAGGCTCAGTGCTGGGACCCCAGTTGTTTACAATATATATTAATGACTTGGATGAGGGAATTAAATGCAGCATCTCCAAGTTTGCGGATGACACGAAGCTGGGTGGCAATGTTAGCTGTGAGGAGGATGCTAAGAGGATGCAGGGTGACTTGGATAGGTTGGGTGAGTGGGCAAATTCATGGTAGATGCAATTTAATGTGGATAAATGTGAAGTTATCCACTTTGGTGGCAAAAATAGGAAAACAGATTATTATCTGAATGGTGGCCGATTAGGAAAAGGAGAGGTGCAACGAGATCTGGGTGTCATTATACACCAGTCATTGAAAGTGGGCATGCAAGTACTGCAGGCGGTGAAAAAGGCGAATGGTATGCTGGCATTTATAGCGAGAGGATTCGAGTACAGGAGCAGGGAGGTACTACTGCAGTTGTACAAGGCCTTGGTGAGACCACACCTGGAGTATTGTGTGCAGTTTTGGTCTCCTAATCTGAGGAAAGACATCCTTGCCATAGAGGGAGTACAAAGAAGGTTCACCAGATTGATTCCTGGGATGGCAGGACTTTCATATGAAGAAAGACTGGATGAACTGGGCTTGTACTCGTTGGAATTTAGAAGATTGAGGGGGGATCTGATTGAAACGTATAAGATCCTAAAGGGATTGGACAGGCTAGATGCAGGAAGATTGTTCCCGATGTTGGGGAAGTCCAGAACGAGGGGCCACAGTTTGAGGATAGAGGGAAAGCCTTTTAGGACCGAGATTAGGAAAAACTTCTTCACACAGAGAGTGGTGAATCTGTGGAATTCTCTGCCACAGGAAACAGTTGACGCCAGTTCATTGGCTATATTTAAGAGGGAGTTAGATATGGCCCTTGTGGCTACGGGGATCAGGGGGTATGGAGGGAAGGCTGGGGCGGGGTTCTGAGTTGGATGATCAGCCATGATCATAATAAATGGCGGTGCAGGCTTGAAGGGCCGAATGGCCTACTCCTGCACCTATTTTCTATGTTTCTATGTTTCTATGACTCTGCAGTGGGTTCAGTGCATCAGAGATGGGCAGGTGTCAGAGTACAGAGGACAGGTGGACAAGTTTGTGGAGTGGAGCGGAGGAATCACCTGCTCCTGAATATGGCCAAGGCCAGGGAGATAGCGATTGGTTTCAGGAGTAAGAGGACTGTGACGAGTCCTGTATACATTCTGGGAGAAGTTGCAGTGGTGGAGGAGTACAAATACTTGGGTGTTCACCTCGACAACGGACTTGACTGGAAAACCAACACCAGGGCTGTTTATGAGAAGGGGATGAGCAGAGTTTATTTTCAAAGGAAGCTGAGATCCTTCAATGTGTGCAGCAGGATGTTGGAGATCTTTTACCAGTCTGTTTTAGCGAGTGTGCTCTTCTTTGTGGCTTTATGTTGGGGGAGCAGCATCGGTGCTGATGATGCAAAAATACTAAATAAGCTCATCAGAAAGGCTGGATCTGTCCTTGGCTACAACCCAGACTCTTTTGAGTTAGTGGTGGAGAGGAGGTCACTTAACAAATTGTTATCCATTATGGACAATCAGGCACATCCTCTCCATGACCTACTGAATAAGCAGCTGAGCACCTTTTCAAACAGACTCATTCAGTTCCGCTGTCACAAAGATCGTTACAGAAAATCTTTCCTACCAAGTGCAATAAGCATATACAATACACATCATAGTACAATAGCCTCTGCTTTATTATTTTGTACATTATTATTGCACAGTATTGTACATTCTTGCACATTGGTAAAGTATTATTGTGTATATTACTATTAGTTAATATAATTAGTATATTTATTATTATTGCTAAATGTATTTTTAAATGTTACTGCTGTAACAAAATAATTTCCTATTCAAGATCAATAAAGTACTTATTATTATTATTATTATTATGTGGCCTGACGAGTGCACTACAGGTCCTGCCCATCTTACGAACGCTCTCCCATATACGGCCTGTCCATACGATGGGCTGTTTGGGAGATTGGTGGGATGGATTTGCTGGCTGCAGCTAACTGTTCTTGAAATAAGGCAACACTCACAAAATGCTGGAAGAACTCAGCAGATCAGGCAGCATCTGTGGAAAAGAGTAAAAGTCAACATTTTGAGCCAAGACCCTTCATCAGGACTGGGAAAAAAAGATGAGATGTCAGAGTAAGAAGTTGGAGGAGGGGAGGAAAAAGTTCAAGGTGGGAAGTGACAGGTGAAACTGAGAGAGGTGGAGGGGGTGAAGAGAATTTTTCACCAATCAACTTCCCAGTTCTTTACTTCACCCCCCCATCTCCGACTTTCACTCACCACCTACCACCTTTTACTTCTTCTCCCCACCACCTTCTTACTCTGACCTCATTTTTTTTCCAGTCCCGAAAAAAACTTTAACTGTTTATTCATTGCCAATAATGTTGCCTGACCTGCTGAGTTCCTCCAGCATTTTGTGTGTGTCGCTTTGAATTTCCAGCATCTGTAGGTTTTCTCATGTTTGTATTCTAAAACCAAGCTAGAATTTTGTCGCATCAAACAAAGCAAGCGCATTCGAGTTAGCTTGTTGATGTACATTTCTGGATACACATCAGCAAGGCCATCTGCAGCAGTCTTTTCAAAACAGTCAAAAGCATTTACCTCACCGACAGTAAAGCCTGCTAAAAGAATTGGTTTGGGTTAAATTTGTTAGTTTCATCTTTATTATTAAAAATGGCAAAGCAAGATTTAAAATGCTTTTCCAGATGATGTACTGCAATGGATAATTTACCTCTGCAGGCATCTTCTGCTGAGAGGGAATTACCAATGTAGAGTGGGGAGCATTCTGACTGCCAGGTATGGAGGACCCAGTGTGAATGATTGAAAGAGGGTTGTACCCTCAGCCAGCTCCATTGTAGGCACAATCCTCCCCACCACCGAGGACATTTTCAAAAGGTGATGCACCAAGAAGGCAACATCCATCATTCAGAACGCTCATCATATAGCTCATGTCCTCTTCTCATTACTACCATTAGGGACCTGAAGGCCCCCACTCAACATATGAAGGAACAAGCTTCTTCCCCTCCACCGTCAGGTTTCTGAATGTTCCTCTTTGGTACTATTCATCAATTTGTTTTGTTATTGTAGCACATAGTAATTTTTATGCCTTGTACTGTAGTGCTGCCACAAAAACCAATAAATTTCACAATATACATTTTGTAGCCCGGGGAAAAGTACACACTCAGGACAACAAATACTTTTTTGGGTTTTAATTCCTTTATCTGTTTTAGATGTTTAAGTGCCAGAAGAGGATTGCAAAACAAAATGAACGAATTTACAACCAGTTCTTGCCATCACAATCTCAGTTTAACTTTCAATCCACGCCCTTGTGTATGGACAGAATTGCATATGCAGTGTAAAAAATACCAGAACTAATACAGTACTAATACGGTAGTGACAATTCTGAAGGAACACAATACAAACAACATTAGAATCCTACCCATCCTGCATCTTATACATCACAGCGAAAAATGTAAGCCAATATATCTCATCTAAGGCATCTACTACTTTTTAGTACACATGTGCTGAACTTCCGAACAGAGACTAAACATTCACGTTACACGGTTACATGCACAATCAGTTATGATACAATAAAGTTAGACAAAAGATACACTTTGGCACAACTTTTGCAAAATATTGCCTGGTAGCTAAATTACAGGAAGACTGACCTACTTGGATGGTGAGGAACTTTGCACAAGCCACATGATCCAGCGCCGATGCCTTCACTGGTGAAAACCTAAACTATCCACATGCAAAACATGTCAAATTGCTGATATTCTCAATTTGCCAATGAGCATAAACGAATTCACATGGATATCGCCAATTAATGCTCACCTTTCCTCACCATGCCCAGTCTCGGGGAGGTACTCAATTCCAACGCCCCACCAGCATCTTCAGCAGAAACAAAATGGTCTCCCCACTATCCTGCACGTGCTTAATGACACCGTCTCCCTTAAAGGCACAGACAACTATTCTAGCATTACCCGAATGGATGCCTAAGTACACTTTTAACGATACTGAATAGATTCGACGGTCACCCAGTTACGTACAGTACATCAATGATAATAAATGTGACTTTGATTTCGATTCTGGTTCTTTGCCACATTTCTGACTTGTGAATAGTTCAAGTTATGCACAATTCAGAGGAATAGAACAGATGCAACTTGGAGAGGACCTGCACATAACTGAAGTAAACCCTCCTTCTTACTTTTGTATTCAATTCACCTAGCAATAACTAATAACACTCAGCAAATTACTGATTCCTCACCACATCCACATCCGAGCCTTCAGAAAATTGTGCACCAGAACACTTAAATGCCTCTGTAGTCTCTCATCATTTACATAATATGCTTTGGTCGTGACTCTAAAAGCTCTTGGTTTTCACGTGACACCCACCGTGACACACATAACATCTGCCCACCTTTATCCACACTTGCTGCTCCTTCACCTGGTCACACACAATGGTTTCTGGAGAGTCATATACCTTCAGAAAGGCTCACTCACATCACATCCTGATGCTAATGCATCGGTCTAACATGAACTTCAAGGATAGGGTGGGATACAACTGCAATATATTACAGACTCTGATACCAAAGGAAGACAAAGCTATCAACATCACTACAGAGGACAAATATTGTTGGACAAGATACACAGAGGAAGTTGACTAAGTCAACTGAGCTGAATCTAGGTACACGCTCTCCTGTCAATCAACGGTGTTGAAGTTGAGAGGGTTGAGAGCTTCAAGTTCCCAGGAGTGAATGTCACCTGCAACCCGTCCTGGCCCAACCACATAGACGTCACAACCTAGCTTCTCAGGAGGCAAAACACATTTAGTATGCCCTCTTTGATTGTTACACTAGATAGCACATTTTTTCAAAAGTGTTGCTTCCACAGAAATGTCCTGTGGTTATGATAGAACTCCTCAAGCTCAACACAAATATAATTTCAGACTACTTCTATTACGTAGCAATTTGGAGAAACAAAACATTAACTTTTATTGAATATAATGTGTTTAAATGGATAACAGTGCTGAAATTTCACAATAGTTCAACTCAGCTAAAGATACTTTGTTGATGTTTTTCATTTCTACTCAGTGTCTGAGGCTTCTTGCTTGTCCAACAATAATCAGCCAGTATTGAAAGATTCCAGTTGCCCTGATACCATTTCTCCGTGACTGCAATGTCCTGGTGAAATCTTTCACCATGGTTGTCACAGAAAGCACCAGTATTTGCAGGGAAGAAGTCTAAATGGGAGTGCAGAAAATGAATCTTTAGTGACATGTTGTATTTCATCGTTGTATATGCTTGAAGCATGTTGTCAACGAGCTTCATATAGTTTGGTGCTCTGTAGTCGCCAAGAAAATTTTCAACAATGTCCTTGAATGTCTTCCATGTGATTTTCTCCAGTGTCTCAAGAAGTTCTTCAAATTTCCTGTCATTGATGACCTGTTTGATTTGTGGACGAACAAAAATGCTTCCTTAATCTTGGCACAGTTATTCTGGAAAACATCTGTCACAGATATCGAAATCCTTCATGGAAATTTTTGTGCCTGGTGACAGCAGCTTCCATCCTTGCAGTCTTGAACCCAATAATTCTGATTTTGCCTTTGACAAACCCAGGAAGATTATGTTCAATGTTCTTTTCCCTTTTCAACGTTCTTTGAAGACCCTAACTGGAGTTTGACTTTGGTTCTTTGCGGGAGTGGGACCCGCTCTCAAGGCCTCACCACCAGATGTTTTTTGACATCCCGAGGATGTGGTCTGGAAAACTAGCGTGCCTTCAGAGTGCCAGATTTCTGTGGCTCTGGAGACGGGCTGATTCAAGGTCAATGGCCCTGACTGAGGCGCCACAGAAGAATACGGAACATCGGGAGCAGCAGACTGACTACTGTCTGTATGTCCAGAGACCTGAGCTCTCTGGGCACAGAGCTCAGAAAAAGCGACGCAACAGACTTCCAACACCATAAATCAGCGAGCTGTTTGTCATGTCTCCCCTCTCTCTGTGAAACGGGGGCACCTCTTTTTCCCTTATTAAGAAAAGAGAGAGGCTGTGGTGTGTTGAATTACCGAGTGAATGAGTAGTCTTTGGGCTACTGCAAGACTGTGTCTTTATTGATGCTTTGCTGCACGCTTAAGTGCTGGTGAAGGGTGCTGATGTTTTTTTTGCTGGTAGGGGTGTGGGGGTTGTTGCTTTGCTGCTGTTAATGCATGGGAGGGGGAGCTGGGGGTGGTCTTTGGTGTTCTCATGTTTAACTGTCATTCATTCCTCTGTTTTTGTGGATGTTTACAAAGAAAAGAATTTTCAGGATGTATATTGTATACATTTCGCTGACATTAAATGTACCTATTGTACATATTGAACCAAGTCTCTGACGGGTCATTTAACTCAGATTGAGTTATCAGATGAGGTTCAATAAACACAAAGGGTTCAAAATCTGTATCAGTATCAGTGTTGCTTTCCATTCCTGGCTCATGCATGCTGATATCTTTGTCTGTTGCCTCCGGACTCCATCTTTCTGGAGGCTTCAGTACTGGAAGACTATATCGATGCACCATGGAAAGTATGCTCTCTGGAAGCATCACAGTGTGAAATGGCAACTGCTTTGCATGTGACTGCAAAAATCAGCAGAGTTGTGGACACAGCTCAGCATGACAAAGAAACCAACCTCCCCTCTTATTGGCTCTTTATATACTTCATGCTGCGCCAGTAAAGTAGCCAACATAATTAAAGATCCCAGCCACCAAAGACATTCTGTCTTCTCCCCTCCATCAGACCAAAGGCACAAAAGCCTGAAAGTATGTATCAGCACGTTGAAAGTCCGCTTCTATCCCATTGTTATAAGGCTATTAAATACTTCCCAGTGCAATAAGATAGACTCTTGACCTCATAACCCTCTGTGTCGTGATCTTACGCCTTATTGTCTACCTGCACTGCACTTTCACTGTAGCTGTTACACTTTATACTTTGTTGTTATTGTTTTACTTTCTTCTAGCTCAGTGCATTGTGTAATGATGTGGTCTGTATGAACAGTATGCAAGACAAGTTTTTTACAGTATCTCAGTACGTGTGATGGTAATAAATCAATTCCAATTTCAATTCTCAAAAGTGGGGCAGCAGTATTGTGAAATTCCAGTTTCCTTCGTTAGGACATGGGCAAATCTCCCTTTAAAATGCACGCCATGTATTCATACTATGTTGCACCAAATAAATATTTATTTGGATTTAACTCGCTGGAGGAAAGCAGAAGCAGAGAATGATTGATGCTCAATGGGAGGGAAGTTCTAAGCTATAGTAATGCTAGTGTTTAATCAGTTTGCTGGACATTAAAGATTTGCCCCAATGTGAGATGACAGCAGAAAACCCCAAGATGTTAGTTCAGCTTCTCTTTCCAGAGATGCTGCCTCACCTGCTGAGTGTTTCCAGCATTTTCAGCTTTTGTTGCAGGTTTCTAGCATCTGCAGTTTTATTTGTGTTTCCTGTACCACCTCAGTGTGAATGCTACAGGGTGTGATCAGTCACTGCGACAACAAACCTGAGAAATAACTCCCAGTTTTGGAATACCCTGGTTCTATGAATCAAAGAACCCTTAAGCTCGAAGCAACACATGACTTAGTTTCTGACACTAACTTTTGCTGTCAGAACAACTCCTTTCATATACATACAACTCTTTTCATATACATAGAGCCCTCAATGAAGAGAGGGAAGTATGGAAGCGCATCATCAGGAAATTGCAGAGCATAGAATTCAAACAGTGGAAAATCAAACAACTTTGGAAGAAGGTGCTCACGAGGCTGTGATTAGAGCCTGGAAAGGCGGAAGGAGTTTGCACCTTCGGAGGGAGGGTACTCTTTATCAACTACAGCTCAGCATTCAATACTATCATACCCCCAAGACTAATCAATAAACTTCAAAACCTTGTCCTCAATACCCCCTTGGGCAACTGGATCCTCAATGTCCTTACTTGCAGACCCCAGTCAGTTCAGACTGCCAACAACATCTCCTCCATGATCTCTATCAGCACAGGTACACCACGAGGCGGTGTAATTAGCCCCTGTTCTACTCAGTTTACGCATATGACTGTGTGGCTAATGCCATATTTAAATTTGCTGACAGCATCACCCTTATTGGCCAAATTAAATGTGGTGCTGAATCAGCATATAGGAGGGAGATTGAAAACCTAGCTGAATGGTGACACAACATCAACATTTCACTCAATGTCAGCAGGACCAAGGAGCAGATTATTGATTTCAGGATGAAGAAACCAGAGGTCCATGAGCCAGTCCTCATTAGGGGATCAAAGGTGAAGTGGGTCAGCAATTTTAAACTCCTCAGTGGTATCATTTCAAAGGACCTATCCAGTCCATCATGGGTAAAACCTTCTGCACCAATGAGCACACCTACACGAAACACTGTCATAGGAAAGCAGCATCCATCATCAGGGTTGCTCACTACCCAGGTCATGCTCTCTTCTCACTGCTGCCATCAAGAAGAAAATACAGGAGCCTCAGGATTCACACCACCAGGTTCAGGAACAGTTATTACCCCTCAAACTTCAAGCTCTTGAATGAGTGGGGATAACTACACTCAACTTCACTTGCCCCATCACTGAACTGCTCCCACAGCCTATGGACTCACTTTTAATGACTCTTTACCTCATGTTCTCGATATTTATTGCTTATTTATTTATTATTATTATCATCATTATTTCTTTTTTTCTTTCTTATTGTGTTTGCACAGTTTTTTTCTCTTTTGCACGCTGGTTGGTGCAGTCTCTCTTTGATTCTATTATGGTTATTGGATTTATTGAGTATGCCCACAAGAAGATAAATTAAATATTATATATGTACTTTAATAATAAATTTACTTTAACTCTTATAACAATACAGATAGAAGCCATTCGACCGATGTCCTTTTTTTTAAGCAATCGCCTACAGTAATTTGCAGCAGTCAATTAACCACATCACTTAGATATGTGGGATAAAATCAGAGCACCAGGAGGAAACTGAAAGGGTTATTCAATGATTTTATCTATAGCCAAAGCTCCAGTAAATCTGGAACCCACTGGAATTGTCTGTCTGTCTGTATCTTGTTTTACGGCGGTTGGCATCCAGCTTAATGGTGCATTACCGCCACCCTCTGCTCCGGAATGTGCACCAGACATACATTCTAAATCCCTTCACCCAATCTCACACACACACACACACGCACACACACGCGCGCACACACACACACACACACACACACACACACACACACACACAAACACACACACACACACACACACACACACACACACACACACACACACACACACACAAACCTACACTTCACCCTCCCATCTTTGACCATTCTAGTATCCTATTCCTGTTTATTCATCATATTCTATAAAAAACCCCTGTACCCCTTAAAAACGCTAAAAATACCCGGACTTGTGCTCTCTCACCCATGCCCAGCAACCCTTTTAATGTGAATTCCTGCATCCCCAACTCCCTTAATTTATTTCTCATCATCTCTCTCTGTATCCCATACTTCCTGCAACACAAAACTACATGTTCTACTGACTCCTCTTCCTGACATTCCTCACACAATCCTGTCTGGTGTTTCCCTATCATTTTCAATGTTTTGTTTAATGCACAATGCCCCAGCCTTAACCTTCCACACAATTTCCTCTCTTCTGTTTCCATTACCTACCCTAGTACCTGCAACACTCTTTTGTATTTGATATAAATGCCTCCCTTTCCCCTCCCTGTCCCATCTTTCTTGCCACATTCGGTTGACTTTTTCCCAGATTACACACTTAACCTCTGCTTTACTGATACTAATGTGCATTTCCACATTTTCTTTCTTTAACGCCCTCTTTGCCAACTCATCCACCCTCTCATTCCACTTCACCCCTACATGTGCTGGAACCCATAGAAATTTTACCTGACCTCCCTGATTTGCAATTCTTGTAACTAACTGAAGGACTTCATAAAGTACATCTTGCCGACTGTTTGCATGAAAAGAGCTTAAACTTGCTAGAACTGAGGATGAATCTGAACATATCAATGCTTTGGCTTGTCTGGCTTTCTGCACCCATTGCAACGCAACCAACACTGCCAGCATTTCCACTGTAAACACCTCTACCTTATTAGATGTTCTTCTGCTGATTCCAATTTCTTTTGCTGGTATTACCACCCCAAACCCTGTCACTCCTGTTTCAGGTTCCTTCGCACCATCCGTATAAATGTGAGTATAATCACTATACTTTTCCATCACATGACAGTTAAATGCATTTACCAAATCTGTTTTATATCTTTCTTTCCTTTTTACCTCTAACAAATGCCAGTCTATGTCAGGCCATACAAGCTTCCATGGAGCTACAACCGGATAAACTACTGAAGGACTTATCCTCAGATCAAATACTCCACATTCTTTCGCGATATCATTCCCTACCCGACTAAAGGTATCCCTCTGAAACCTCCCATTTTCCCAGCACTCCTGCAACACTCCTTTAGTAGGGTGAGAATCATTGTGTCCCTGCAAGTTAGCCCAGTAGTTTGACATCATTTGCATCCTTCTTAGTTCCAAAGGCATTATTCCCATTTCTACCTGTAGGGTTGACACTGGTGACGTTTTAAAAGCCCCACTGCACACTCTCAAGGCCTGAGCCTGAATCACATCCAGGTTCCTTATAAGAGACCTAGCTGCTGATCCATATACTATATTTCCATAATCCAGTACAGATCTTACTAAAGCCACATACATTCTCTTCAAAGCTGAACAACTTGCTCCCCATTCCCTACCAGTCAAACATCTCATCACACTTATTACTTTTTTACATTTCTCCTCAACTTTCCTGATATGGTCTGCCCATGTTAATCGTGAATCAAATATAACTCCCAGAAATTTAAATGATGCAACCCTTTCTAATTCAACCCCATACATCCTTAACTTCTTCCCTACCTCAACCCTTTTCCTGGTAAAAAATACAGTTTGAGTTTTGTCTACTGAAAATCTACATCCCCAATCATAACCCCACTCCACCACTTCATCAATTGCTTCTTGTAGTTTCCTGATTATATGGTCCATGTTCCTGCCTCTTTTCCACAAGGCCCCATCATCCGCAAACAGTGACCTACCTATATCCACTGGTACCTTTGTGAAGACATCATTGATCATAATGATGAAAAGTAACGGGCTAATCACACTACCTTGAGGTCTGCCATTTTCCACTATGTACTGTTTTGATAATTCTGATCCAATCTGAACTTGAATTTTTCTACCAAACAAAAAATCTTTAATCCAATTAAAAACTCTCCCACCAACCCCCATCTTGTGCAGTTTAATTAATAATCCTTCCTTCCACGTCATATCATAGGTTTTTTCAATGTCAAAGAACACTGCCACAACTGACTCTCTATTTGCCTGGGCCTTCCTTATTTCAGTCTCTAACATAATCACTGAGTCCATGGAATTCCTTCCCTTTCTAAAACCACTCTGATAACTTGCCAGTATTCCCCTTTTCTCAAGCTCATATGATAACCTTTCTGTTATCATCCTTTCCATTATCTTACATATACTTGATGTTAATGCAATTGGTCTGTAGCTAGTGGGTTTTGACAGATCCTTGCCAGGCTTCCTTATTGGAATTACTGCTGCTTCTTTCCATGCACTTGGTAATCTTCCCTCCTCACACACTCTGTTATAAAAATGCAGCAACTTCAAGAGCGCTCCTTCTCCTAGATTTTTTAGCATCACAGAGCATATCAGATCTTTCCCTGGGGAGGTTGGTCTCGATCTCTTTATTGCTCTCACCATTTCTGCTAATGTAAATGGATCATCAATTATATCATCTGTTCCTTCCCTCCTGCTTAACACACCTGGGTGTTGGCTCATTATTCTTTCCCTTCTTCTTCTCCCTTCTTCAGACAAATTTTCTGAACTGCGTATTAGTACAAATGACTTGGCCATGACCTCAGCCTTATCCCTACTGGAGACTGCAGTTTCCTCCTCAGATATCATTACTGGATATTCCCATTCCCTTCTATCTCCTCCCATCCTCTTAATCATTCCCCATATCTCTCCCACAGGTGTTGTTCTTCCTACCTTGTCGCAAAAACTCCTCCAACTTGCCCTTTTAGCTTGACGTATAGTTCTTCTCACCACTGCCTGTGCTTTCTTATATTGAACCAAATGCTGCATATTATGGGTTCTTTTAACTAGCCTGAATGCTCTATTTCTGTTTTTTACAGCCTGACAACATTCCTCTGTCCACCATGGTACCAGTTTTCTATTCATCCTATTTTTACTCCTAGGTATAGATCCTTCTGCTGCCATGATAATTGCTGAAGTCACCTGACTGTTTAATTCATCTACATTTCCAGAAATATCAATCTTTGTCAACCCTCCTTCATTCAACTTCTGGAACTTACCCCAATCTGCTTTTTCAAACACCCACTTTGGGGTTCCGCCACCTGGTCGTACTTCAACTCTTTCACCCACTGAACACAAAACTGGGTAGTGATCACTGCCTACTGTTGAAGCAGTCCAAACTCCCCAGTTACTAACGCCAGCCAAGTATTAGACACTAACATAATATCTAACACTGGCTCAGTTCCTGTTGTTATATCTATCCTTGTGCCGCTACCATCATTCATACACACCAAACCCCTTTCTTCCATCAAATCTTCAATTACCTTTCCATTTGGATCTGTAATCTGATCCCCCCATATTGTGCTCTGAGCATTGAAATCTGCACACCACACTACTTTATGTCTGTTTTGCCCTTGTATCTTTAATAGGCTGTCCAAATCCAACCTTTTACATGGATTGTAGTAGTTAATTATAACCACTCCCTCCCCTCTCTCCCACACTTCCACCACTATGTATTCCTGATCATCTCCTTTTTCCAGTACCCTATATGGTATACCTTGCTTGATTAACATAGCACAGCCCCCTCCTCCCCCTAGATTTCTATCTTTCCTTATCATTGTATACCCATATACCACAAAGTCTAAAGTTGGTTTCAACCAAGTTTCCTGAATACACACTACATCCGGTTTTACAACCATTTCTTTAATAAAGTGCTTGAATTCCTGGCTATTGGCCAGTAAGCTCCTTGCATTCCATTGTAAAAGAATCACCATAATTAGTATTAACCAACACATGACACTTCCTGGCTTGACTGATTACTGAGGTTCTCCCTCACTTCCTCCCATGTCAGTCCTACTAACCCTAAATGGTTTACTGCTGCTTTTACCACCAGCTGAATTTTGTCACTTTTTGACTTTTCCTCAGCAGTACTATTAATCACTCCTGCAATGAATGTTACTAGAGCCTTTTTGTCTACATAAATCCTGTCATTTGTTCTTTGCTGCATCTCTCGTATCCCTATTGCTCCCTGTTCATTAGGAACATTATTCTGTTCTCTTGACATTCTTACAGCTTCTGCATAAGTGATCTTTCTTTTCACTCTTATTTCTTGAATTTTAGTCTCCCGTCTCACAACCTCACACCCACTATATGCAACATTATGAGCTCCTCCACAATTGCAGCATTTTGGTTGAACTCCTGTTCCGCACTTTCCATATTCATGATCACTCCCACATCTAGCACATCTCCTCTGCCTTTTACAGTTTTTAGCCACATGTCCAAACCTTTGACAATTATAGCACCTCAGTGGCTTTGGCACATACACCCTTACTGGGTAACTCATGAAACCCAGGAACACCTTCACCAGTACTCTTTCTTCTTCAAATTCAATCAATACTGATTCACTTTCCTTTTTCACTCCCTCCTTTGTTGTTTTCAGTCTTTGAACATTCATTACTTTCCCTCCTTTGATATTCCTCTTTATCTCCTCCATATTTATACTCATTGGTATCCCCGTGATCACTCCTTTACAACCACTGTTTTGTGCTCCCACTCTCCCAGTGTATTCCACCTTGCATTTTCCTATCTCTTTTAGCTTGAGTGCTTTCTCAAGTTGTTCCTCATTCGCACATCTTACCAATAAGTTGCCATCATTAAGGACTTTTGCAAATACTATTTCCCCTATCTTATTTGTCAGAGTTGTTGTTAGCACAACTGGTTAATTTTCTTCATATGTCCCTGAGCCTTCTCATTAAACCTAATTATGACAACACCTCCTCTCTGAGCTTGTTCATCTTCCTCACTTTCAGACCTTTCTCCACTATCATTTCTTATTCTTTTATTCCCTTTGTCTTGGTTTTTATTCATCCGACCCCTCACTACCTCCTCATTCCCTTTATTTCTCCCTTCACAATAATCCATCTCTCCCCAGCTGCCTACCTCTGGTCCCAAGTTTCTATCCCTCTCCTTCTCCAGTTTCTTTCCCTCAACCCCGCCTCTTATCTTGTCCGCCATTACCGGACCCACACGACCCCCTCCCAGCAATTTCCGTTCCTTCCCCACTCTCTTTCCCTCAACAGGTTCCAAAACACACTCACGCATCAAGCAAAACACAGCCAGCTTCCAGTCAAGCCAATTAATTGCTATCCAGATGCAGTTCATAAGTCCAGACTGTCATTTCTTATTTGATGTTAACAAAAACAGAAAAGACAGGAAAAACTCGGTAGGACCAACCATATTGTTGCTGAGTGACATAGGATCATATAACAGAGAAACAGGTCTTTTGGCCCAACAGCTACATGTTGAACAAGATTCTCATATAAGCTTTCATATTTTGTCCGTGTTTGTCCCGTCACATTCTAGTTATTTCCTACCCATGTACTTGTCCAAGAGCCTTTTTAATGTTATTAATGTACCTGACTCAATCACTTCCCCAGCACCTCATTCATATACACTCCACTCTGTAGATGAAAATATTTTCCCCAAGGTTCCTGTTAAATTTTTCCCCTCGCACCTTATAATCATGCCTTCCAATTTCTGATTCACCATCCCTGAAGAAAAGACTGTATGCATTTGCCCTGTCTATGCCTCTGATGATTTTATACTCAGCTATAAGGTTACCCCTCATTGTCCTATGCTCTGTGCAAATTGGCACAAAGTGAATATGATCAAAGAACAAAATGTGCGGCTGCAGGATTGGTGTAAGAGATGGGAGTTTGAATTTGCACGACACTGGCATCAGTATTGGGGAAGGAGGGAGCTGTTCTCATAGGATGGGCTCCACCACAACCATGCTGGGACCAGGATCCTGGTGAATTACATAACTAGGTCTGTGGATAGGGCTTCAGATTAAATATTGGGAGGTAGGGATAGTTCAACAGCTTGGAAAGGTAAGGATAAAGTAAAAGGGAAGGAGAGTGCAGGAATTTTATGGAAGTCACCAGAATAAAAGGAAAGACAAAAAGTATAGAAAGAGATAAGATTTTAACTTTTAGTAACATGGAGACAAAATTGAAATGTGTGATGAATACAGGACTGAAGGTGTTATATTTGAATGCATGCAGTTTATGCAAATAGGTAAATGATCTTGGAGAGCAGTTGGAAGTTGGCAGTTATGACATTATTGGCACCACTGAGTCATGGCTGAAAGATAGCGGTTGGGATCTTAACATCCAAATATATGCATTGCATCTAAAGAACAGTTAGGTAGGCAGAGGTAGCTCTGTCGGTAAAAAATGATATCAAATGCTTAGAAAGAGGTGACATAAGATTGGAAGATGTAGAATCCTTGTGCGTAGAGTTAAGAAACCGCAAGGTTAAAAGTACCCTGTTGGGAGTTACATACAGGCTCCCAACAGTACCAAGGATGTGGGGTATAACAGGAGGTAGAAAAGTCACGTAAAAATGTCAATATTAGGACAATCATGGGGGATTTCAATATGCTGGTAGATTGGCAGAATCGGATTGGTGTTCGATCACAAGTGAAAAAATTTATAGAATGCCTGTGCTCTTTAGGGCAGCTTATTGTTCAGCCACTAGAGAAAAGACAATCCCGTGCTGGATGCTGTGCCATGAATCATATTTGATTAGGGAGCTTAAAGAATAGGAACCCTAAGGAGACAGTGATCATAATATGATGGAATTCACCCTGCAGTTTGAAAGGGAGAAGCTAAACCCAGATGTCTCTATATTACAGTGGAATAAAGGGAATTACAGAGGCATGAGAGAGGAGCTGGCTAAAGTTGTTTCAGAGATGACAGCAGAACAGCAATGGCTGGAGCTTCCAGGATCACAGAACAGAGACAAGAAGGCACAGGATAGATAAATCCCAAAGAAGAAGTATTCGAAAGTCAGGTGATTCAACTGTTGCTGACCACAGAAATCAAAACCAACAAAAAAGCCAAAGGGCGGAATATAATGGAGTAAAAATTGGTGGGAAGTTAGAGAATTGGGGAGCTTTAAAAAACCAACAGATGGCAACTAAAAAGGTCGTAAAGTAGGAAAAGACACCCCCCCCCCCCCATTCTGAGGCTGTGTCTTCTGGTCTTAGAGTCTAAGACTCTCCCACCATAGGAAACATCCTCTCCACATCCACTCTATCAAGGCCTTTCACCATTTGAAGGGTTTCAATGAGATTGCCTCTCATTCTTCTGAATTCTAGTGATTACAGGTCCAGAGCCATCAGACACTCTTCTTGGTGGCAAAAATAGGAAAACAGATTATTATCTGAGTGGTGGCCAATTACGAAAAGGGGAGGTGCAACGAGACCTGGGTGTCATTATACACCAGTCATTGAAAGTGGGCATGCAGGTACAGCAGGCGGTGAAAAAGGCGAATGGTATGCTGGCATTTATAGCGAGAGGATTTGAGTACAGGAGCAGGGAGGTACTACTGCAGTTGTACAAGGCCTTGGTGAGACCACACCTGGAGTATTGTGTGCAGTTTTGGTCCCCTAATCTGAGGAAAGACATCCTTGCCATAGAGGGAGTACAGAGTAGGTTCACCAGATTGATTCCTGGGATGGCAGGACTTTCATATGAAGAAAGACTGGATGAACTGGGCTTGTACTCGTTGGAATTTAGAAGATTGAGGGGGGATCTGATTGAAACGTATAAGATCCTAAAGGGATTGGACAGGCTAGATGCAGGAAGATTGTTCCCGATGTTGGGGAAGTCCAGAACGAGGGGTCACAATTTGAGGATAGAGGGGAAGCCTTTTAGGACCGAGATTAGGAAAAACTTCTTCACACAGAGTGTGGTGAATCTGTGGAATTCTCTGCCACAGGAAACAGTTGAGGCCAGTTCATTGGCTCTATTTAAGAGGGAGTTAGATATGGCCCTTGTGGCTACGGGGGTCAGGGGGTATGGAGGGAAGGCTGGGGCGGTGTTCTGAGTTGGATGATCAGCCATGATCATAATAAATGGCGGTGCAGGCTTGAAGGGCCGAATGGCCTACTCCTGCACCTATTTTCTATGTTTCTATATGACAAGTCTTTCAATCCTGGAATCATTTTCATAAGCCTCTTTTGAACACTCTCCAGTTTCAGTACAGCCTTTCTAAGATAAGGGGCCTAAAACTGCTCACAATGCTCCAAGTGAGGCCTCACCAGTACTGTATAAAGTCTCAACATTGCATCCTTGCTTTTATATTCTGGTCTTCTTGAAATGAATGCAAACATTGCATTTACCTTCCTCACCACTGACTCAGCCTGCTATTTAATCTTCAAGGAATCCTGCACAAGGACTCCCAAGTCCCTTTGCACCTTCGTTTCTTGTATTTCCTCTTCATGTAAAAAAAAGTCACTTCTTACATTTCTTCTATGAAAGTGCATGACCATACACTTCCTGGCACAGTATTCCACCTGCCATTTCTTTGCCCATTCTCCTAATCTGTCTAAGTCCTTCTGTAGCCACTCTACTTCCTCAGAACTACCTGCCCCTCCACCTATCTTCATATTGTCTTCAAATTTTGCGGCAAAGCCATCAATTCCATCATCCAAATCATGGATATATAACATAAAAAAGAATCAGTCCCAACACAAACCCCTGTGGAACACCACAAGTCACTGGCAGCCAACCAGAAAAGGCTCCCCTCATTCGCATTGCCTGCCTCCTGCCAATCAGCCACTGTTTTAACCATGCTAGAACCTTTCCTGTAATACCATGAGCTCGTAGCTCCTTAAGTAACCTCATGTGTGACACCTTGCCAAAGGCCTTCTGAAAATCCATGTACAAAACATCAACCGATGCTCCTTTCTCAGGTTGAGACAGTGGTGAGGAAGATAAATGCAATGTTAGCTTTCATTTTGAGAGGACTAGAATATGAAAGCATGGGTGAAATGTTAGGTCTTTATATGGCATTGGTCAGAGGGCACTTGGAGTAATGTGTGCAGTTTTGGGTCCCTTATCTAAGAAAGGATGTGGTGGCCTTGGAAAGGGTCTAGAAGAGGTTCAAAAGAATGATCCCAGGAATGAAAGGGTTAATGGATGAGGAGCATTTGATGGTTCTGGACGTGCTTGCTGCAGTTTGGAAGAATGACAGGGTACCTTATTGAAACTTATAAAGTAGTGGAAGGCCTGGATAGAGTGGATATGGAGAAGATGTTTCCAATTATGGGAGATTCTAGGACCAGGGGGCAGAGCATCAGAATAGAAGGACGTTCCTTTCGAACAGAGATGAGGGGCAATTTCTTTAACCAGGGATGATGAATATGTGGAATGAATTGCCACAAAAAGCCGTGGGGGCCAAGTCATTGGATATGCTTAAAGCAGAGGCTGAAAGGTTCTTGATTTGTAAGGGCGTTAAAGGTGAAGTGCTTTGAGCAGCTGGTTATAAATCGCATAAAGTCTCATCTTCCTGCTACATTCGATCCTCTCCAGTCTGCTTATCGCTCAGATTGATCCACTGATGATGTCATAGCCTTTGCCCTCTACTTCATCCTCCAGAAAATGGTGCCTCATGTGCCAGGATGTTGTTATTGACTTCTGTTCGGCATTTAAGATAGATGGATACTTTATTGATCCCAAGGGAAATTACAGTGCCACAGAGGCATTACAAGTGCACTGATATACAAATATTAGAAGAGAAGTAAGAAAGAATAAAAGAAACTTACCACAAACAGTCTAACTGGTTGGGGTCATCACTTCCTGGGTATAGGTTGAATCATTATAAAGCCTAATGGCCGAGGGTAACAATGACCTCATACAGCACTCTTTGGAGCAGTGCAGTTGTCTTAGTCTATTACTGAAAGTGCTCCTCTGTTCAGCCAAGGTGGCATGCAGAAGGTTGGAAACATTGTCCAGAATTGCCAGGATTTTCCATAGGGTCCTTTGTTCTTCCACAGCCTCCGGTGTGTCCAGTTTGACTCCTATAACAGAATCAGTTTATTGAGCCTATTGGCACCACCTGTGTTGATGCCATTGCCTCAGCACAACATGCATGGAAGATTGTACTTGTGTCAACAGATTGATAGAACATGTGAAGGAGAGGCCTGCCTACTCTCAACTATTGCTGAGTCATCAGGGAATTTCTACAGGTTACATGACTCAGTGTTGTATCTAAAGTCTGAGGTATACAGGGTAAACAGGAAGGGAAACAATACAGTCTCCTGTGGGGTCCCAGTGCTGCGTATAGCCATGTCTGACACACAGCTCTGAAGCTGCACGAACTGTGGTCTGCCAGTCAAGTAGTCCATTATCCAGGATACAATGGAAGTGCCAACCTGCATTGAACAGAGCTTTTCTGCCAGCAATGAGGGCTGTATGGTATTGAAGGCACTTGAGAAATGAAAAAACATGATCCTCACAGTGCTGCCCTGCTGATCCAAATGGGAGTTGGTTCTATTCAACAGGTAGATGACAGCATTAATGACTCCATTGTTCTCCTGGTAGGCAAACTGCAGGGAACCGAGGGCTGATTCGACCAGGGGTCGGAGGTGAGCCAGGACCAACCTCTCTAGGGTCTTCATGATGTGTGATGTCAGAAGTCATTCAAGACTTTTGGTTGGCCCTTCTTGGGTACTGGGACCACATGTGATGTTTATTACACACACAGGACCCTTTCCAGGCTGAGACTCAGAATGAAAATGCGCCGGAGAACTCCACACAACTGCTCAGCACACTCCTTCAGGACCTTGGGGTTCACACCATCCGGTCCCAATGCTTTGCCGTGTCTGAGTTTCCCCAGAGCCCTTCTCACCTGCTCAGCAGTGAAGGCGAGTCGATGATGACTGGGGAGTTGGTGGAAGATGAAGATTGGGATGATAGCAGTTGTTATGTGGGGGAGTTGGTGGAAGGTGGGGGTGGGGGGAGGTGAGGATTGGTGTGATAACAGTTGGTATGTGGAAGTGTGGATGGTAGGTGCAGGGCAAGGAGGGAATGTAGACAGTGGTAGACTGTGTTGTTCATCTACGTGTTGAATTGGGGGGGTGGAGGGAGGAGGGGATGAGTTGGTGCTGAGGGAGTATTGGGTGCCTTGGCAACTGGGTTGAAGTTCTGAGGGGGGTGTGAACAGGAGGGTAATTGTCAAACCGACTGAAGAATTGGTTTAACTAATTTTCCAATTCGCGGTTGCATTTTGAGGCTCCACAGCTAGGCTGATTGAAGTCAGTGAAGTTCTTCATGCCTCTCCACACCTCCTGTGTGCTACTCTGCCCAAGCTTGTTCTTAAGCTCTCTCCTGAGTTCCTCTTAGCCACTTTGATCTTCTCCTTTAGCAACTTCTGTACATGTTTCAATTCCTCCCTGTCTCCTGATCTAAAGGCTCTCTTTGTGGTTGAGAAGAGCCTTTAGATCACTGGTGACCCATGTTTTGCTCTTTTAGAAGCAGCAAATCGTCCTTGATGGTATTACAGTGTCCATATTCGCATACAAGAGATCCAGTGTTTTATCTTCTCTTGGGTGCTACTTGACAAACGGATTAAAGGTGGGCAGGGTTGTCAAGAGAGAAACATGATTGAAGTCTCCTGATACTGCGATGAATGCACTGGGGTGTTGAGTCTGGAGTCTTGCGACGGCAGTGTGCGTGACGTCACGCAGCATCGGGATTGCATTGGGAAGGTGGAGAGTGGACAATGAGTGATAGGGCACGGCTGAACTCACACGGTAGATAATACGGACACAAACTCACATCAAACACTTCAATATCCGGACTGCAGATTCGTTCTTTCACAGAAATGTTACCATAATTACATCATCTGTCGTTCACATATTGTTCAGTATGATCAATCTTCAGAAACAGGTGGATAAACTGCCCTTGATAAGTATATGATTTATTCATTCTCTCCTGGCAATTTTACTTAATCTGTTGTGTGTGAGTTCTATGTACTGCGTTGTGCTCCTTGGTCTGGGGGGATATTGCTTCATTTGGAGGTGTACAGTATATGGTTGACTGACAATTAACTTCAACTTGGTAACAGAGGGCAGGTAGGAGAACATGGTTGAGGGAGAAGATAACTTAGCCATGATTGAATGGCGGAGCAAAATCAGTGGTCTAAATAGCCTAATTTTGCTCCTAAATCGATGGTATTATGGTTTTATTAAAAAATGTCCCAATCTGCGCAACCTCTCTCCATAACTTAGTCCTCCAAGTCCCAGCAACGTTCACATAAATCTCTGCACTTTTTCCAGCTTAAGGACATCTTTCCTACAGCAGGGGGAGAGATCTCTGTGGGAACACCGGAATCCATTCTGGGTTGGGGGCTGCCCCTTCCAGTGTTCACTCAGTGCTGCTCTCTGGTGTTTGGTTGGTGGAAGAACAAGTTGTACACTCAGGGACTAGTGTATTTTTTTTCTCTTTGACTGTTGTTTTTCTGAATTCATTGTGGTATTTGTGTTATGAGCTATGTGCTGTAGGTAATGCATTTTGCACCCTGGCAACGGAGGAACTCTATTTCAATCCCCTATTTTCATGAATCGTTGAATAATAGTTAAATCTGAACTTGAAAGCTGAACATAATATTCCAAATGCAATGTCATGTAGAACTGCGACATGGTGTCCCAATTTCTCAAGCCAGCATGCCAAAAGCCTTCTGGCTTTTTCTTTATTTCAGAATTTCAGCATCTGCAGTTCTTTAATTTTCTTTTACTCAAGGCATTTCAATTCTTGATTTAAGAAAATTCAAAGTCAGGAGGGAAACCATTCCATCCTAGTGTAAATGGAGACAGCTGCAGAAATAGTTCTGGCACTATATTTTTTTGATGTTGCACCTTCAATTAATTCCAGTATTAACATTTCACATCAGTCTGACAGCTTGTGGGTGAAATGCATGGAGCCAAACATAACCAACAACCAATTAGTGAACAGAAAATTGGCTCTGAAACAATAATGATGAAGGAATTGGAGCTGGTGCCTGAGAGAAGTGATTAGATTAATCAGAAAATAAAGCAGATCACCGCAAAGCACTCAGAACATCAGAATGCTGAATACTAATCTGTCAGATATGTGGTACACTGCTTAACAAAAGAGGAAAAGAGTCTTGGAAATCATTAGTCCGAATAAACCAGGGTAATGCTCAATATGAAGCATTCCACGGGGACTTGCTGAATCCATTCTTAATCTGGGCTCACATTGTCAGGGAAGTACATTTACATTTAAATTAAAAACACACACAAAATGCCGTAAGAATT
This sequence comes from Mobula birostris, assembly GCF_030028105.1. Taxonomy (NCBI): domain Eukaryota; kingdom Metazoa; phylum Chordata; class Chondrichthyes; order Myliobatiformes; family Myliobatidae; genus Mobula; species Mobula birostris. Next base: position 45,736,593 of record NC_092380.1, on the reverse strand, counting down.
CAGCGGGTCAGGTGGTATCCACAGAGGGCAATGAACAATCGATGTTTTGTGCCGGGACTCTTCTTTGGGGTTATAAAAGAAGGGGGCAGAAGCTTGAACAAGAAGGTGAGGGAACGGGGACGAGTACAAGCCGGCAGGTGATGGGTGAGTCCGGGTGAGGGAGAAGGTGGGTGAGTGGTGGGTAAGGAAGTGGGGGAATGAAAGGGAATCGAGTGAAAAGCTAGGAGGTGATAGGTGAAATAGGTAAAGGAGTGAAGAAGAAGGAGCCTGATAGGAGAGAATAGTGGACCATGGAACAAAGGGAAGGAGGTGGTGAACCAGAGGGCATGTTCCTGCAGCATTTTGTATGTATTGCTTAAGATTTCCAGCATCAGCAGAATCCCTTGTGTTTCGATTAAGCTCAGTTATAATGCTGTGTGGAGTCGGGCATCATGATATTCAAGAGTATGGGACGGTGGACTTATCTCATGGAACCATGCACAAGCTTTGAGACTAGAGGATCCAGTTGAGTAATCTAGCACTGTCACAATAGTGGGGCATCGGGAGCAAGGGTGGACCCAAATGCAAGACACATCTTGTGAGGTTAATTAAACTTGGTTTATTGTTTGATACCAGGAGAGCAAAGCAGAAGCAGGAATAGCGAACTGGACAAGGACTTAGGACTACGACTAGGATGGGACTAGGGGTCTGGGCTAGGACTCGGAATCGGATCCCAGAACTAGCGGCGACATGAAGAGGCTACAGTACGGACTCCGAGCCAGAGACTGGGCAAGGACCTAGTATATGGGTCTTGCCTCGGGCTCGGACCCCAGAACCAGGCATGGACATGACGTGGGCTAGGGAGAGGAGGAACATGGAAAAACAGAGCCTTGGTCTCAGGAGAGCAGGTACATGGAACCATGAACACATACACAGAACACAGAGTTGGAACCCGTCCTTGGGTACAGAACATAGGGCCGGGACTCATAACACTCCCGCGGGGCAACGGCAAGACAGCCTGGTTTACCCCACGGAGCCGAGGACAGGACAAGACAAGACATGATCCCCCCCCCACGGGGCAACGGCAAGACGGCCTGACTTACCCCACGGAGGCGAGGGCAAGACAAGACCAACACGAAAGAACACCAGACAGAACCTATCTAGCTCCGGCGATAGAACTAGACCGAGGTGCAGGCGAGTGCTGCAGATGAGGGCTAGAGGTGAGAGGGGCAGAGAAGGGATTCAGTCAGGGTGGTAGGGCAGGAATCACAGACCGCCAGGGTCAGGACTTGACTTGGTACTTGAATGCCCCCGGAGCCAGGACTTGACTTGGAGCCTCCGGGTAGTGGCGAGCTCTCGACTAGGCCCGGGAACAGTAGAAAGCGGTTCTTGATTCCCTCCGGCGGGTTAACTGACAGACCCACCTCGGTGAGGAAACTTTGCAGGTCGCTTCGGCGAGGTAACTGGACAGGGTTGCTCCGGTGAGGAAGGGCAAATTACCGGCACTCACTTCGGCAGAGACTAGGCTTGCTCCGGCTAGATGGCATCGGCACACCGTACCTTTGATGACTTGACGACGCTCCTGTGCTGAACGGCTGAAAGCCAGAGACTATAAACTACCGGCTCAGCCGAGAGTTAATTGCCTCTAATCACCAAAGCCGAGGGACACAGGAAAACAGGGAATCAACAGTCTGGATCGTAATATAAACAAGGTAAATTTAAAGGGACCCCGATCCAGACCATGACAGGCATGGAAATAGGTCCTTCGGCTCAGCTTATCCATACTGACTAAGCTTTCCCCATTAATCCATTATAGCAGGCCAAATGCCTGGCCCTGTACAGGCGGGGAAGGGATCATTTCAAATCTGTGATGAGGTAGTTGAAAGGAGAGGCCCACTCTTCCTTAACACCTGCTGAGGCCCTCACGGCCCTCACCTTCTTCCTCAGCTCCTCATGGTTTTCACCTGACATAGCACAAGTCACCAAGTCTGTGCCAGTCAACTTCCTCCCACCTACACCAATCCAGCTTGAATCCTGCCTGATTCTCCCCACAAGCCCACTGACTCCCTCACTGTATCCCTTTACCATATTGCACCAGCCAATTAAGCTCACATGGGCAGCGCCCGGGGTCGGGAACCTGAGTCACTGGAGTTGTGAGGCAGCATCTCTACCAGATGTGCTCTGTACCACCTGATCGACAGTGCGCTGAGGAGTTCGATATGACTGAGTGGCAGAGTGTAACTCCATTGCTATCTACACGGGCCTAGTGATGTGGCATGCTGACGACAGTGTCAGCAAAACAAAAGAGCCGGTCATTGACCTCAGGAAGAGATGGCGCGCGTGCTTCTGCTTAAGTCAACGGTGCTCAGAGTGTGAGGAGTGAACATTATCAATAGCCTGCCCTAGTCCAACTGTGTTAATGGCCTGGTCAAAAAAGCTTACTTGTGCCTTTGCTTTCTCAGGGGGCTAAAGGACTTTAACATGTCCCTGTTGACTTTCACCAGTTTTTTGTGCTGCATCATAGAAAGCATCCAACCTGGGTGCATCACAGCTTGGTGTGGCAACCCACCCCGTCTGAGACTGCAAGGAGCTGCAGAGTCTCATCCTCAAAATGGTGCCGATAAGCGGTGACTACACGTGCAGCTCCAAAGCGAGTCATTAAATATTCCCATTTTGGACAACTACAGCTGAAATCCACAGTCACAGCCATGGGTACTTCAATAAACAACATCATTTTAAAGTATTAATGTGATCTATTGATTCTTAAAATCAGCAGCCCCCTGGACTGCAGATTTAGACCCAAGTGCAGTTTCCCTTTAAGAAAAAGGAAGCACAGAAAGTGTGCTGGTCTGCATGTGAGTTTGAAACGCAGAGCCTTAGACCCCAACTCCCCATTATACTGTGGCTAAAAATAGTCTCTAGAAATAAAACTGAAGACCTCAAATCAAGATTGCAGTGCCATAGGGACATCAGGGACTGCAGTGCACTTTGCTTCATGGAAAAGTGGCTCACTCCCACCATTTCAGACATGGCACTACAGTTAAGGGCTTCACCATCCACTGCAAAGACAGGTCAATTGAGTTTTTTAAAGGTAGAGGAGGCAGAATAGGCTTCATGATTAATTCATCTTAGTGCACGGACGTGGCAGTTCTGTCTCAGTCCTGCTCACCTGACCTGAAACATCTAGCAGTCAAATGTCATCCACTTTACCTGCTGAGGGTGCTTTCTGCCAGCATCCTTGTAGCGGTGTACACTCTACCCCTGGCCAATGTCAGCTAGGCACCGGAAGAGCAGAACACCATGGTCAGCAGTCACAAAACAGTGCATCTTGATGCTTTCCAATTTATTGCAGGGGATCTCAACCAGACCAGTTGACCAACTACCACCAACATATCACCTGTGGAACCAAAGGAGCTAACACACTTGACTGCTGTTATACCACCATCAAGAACGCTAGCCAAGCCATCCCACGTCTGCACTTTGGAAAGTCCTATCACCTGGCTGTACTTCTACTCCCAGTGTAAAGGCAGACACTAAACACAGCAGCACCAGTGGTGAGGACCAAGAAGGTATGGTCAAGGGAGGCAGAGAAGGACTGCTTTAAGTCGGTGGACTGGACTATATTCAGGGATTCATATTCAATTTCTGAATGAACATGTCATAATTATCACCAATTTCATCAAAGCCTGTATGGATGAGTGTTTGTCTTCAAGAACATACTGGACATAACCAAACCAAAAGCTGTGGATAAACCAAGAAAATCGTCTGCTGAAGGCATTCAAGTCCAGTGATCCAGAGCTGTTCAAGACGTCCAAATATAGCCTATGGAAGGCTACTTTACGAGTAAGAAGACAATTCCAATTAGCTTTCGAGATGGAATTGAATGTGCATCAGTTCTGGCAGGTTTTGCTGGTCATTATTTCCTACAAAGCATAAACCTAGCATCATGAATGGATGTGATGCTTCACTCCCAGGTGAGCTCAGTGCCATTTATGCAAGCATTGAAAGGAATAATAAAAATAAACTTGTGCGAAGACCTGCAGGAAATCTTCACCCTGTGATCTCTGTCTCAGAGGCTGACGTCAGACCATCTTTCAAGACAGTGAATTCTTGCAAGGCATCAGGCCCTGATGATGTACCTGGTTGGGCTCTGAAAACTTGTGCTAACCAACTGGTGGGAGTGTTCAATCTCTCACTGCTGCAGTCAGAGGTTTCCACCTACTTCAAAAGGGTAAAAATTATACCAGTGCCCAAGGAGAACAGGATGATCTGCCTCAATGACTATTGCCCAGTAGCATTCACATCTGCTGTGATGAAGTGCTTTGAGAGGTTGGTCATGGCCAGAAACAGCTCCATCCTAAGCAAGGACCTGGACCCACTGCAAGTTACCAATTGCCACAATAGGTCTCTAGTGGATGCAAGCTCACTGTCTCTACCCTCGGCAGTGAATCACCTGGACTATAGCAATATCTACTGTTTACTGATTACAGCTCAGTGTGCAATACCATCATACTAATCAACAAGCTCCAAAACCTGGGCCTCTGTACCTCTCTCTGCAACTGGATTCTTCACTTCCTCATCAGGAGAGCACAGTCAGTGTGGATTGGAAATAACATCTCCTACTTGCTGACAATCAACACTGACACACCTCAAGGATGCATGCTTAGCCCACTGCTCTACTCTCCCTGCACTCACAACTGTGTGGCTAGGCACAGCTTAAACGCCACCTATAAATTTGCCAATGACACAACTATTGTTGGCAGAATTTCAGATGGTGATGAGGGGGTGTACAGGAGTGGGATAGATCAGCTGGTTGAGTGGCGTTGCTACAACAATATTGCACTTACAATTAGTAAGATCAAGGAATTAATTGTGAACTTCAGGAAGGGAAATTCAAAGGATCTCACATCAGTCCTCACTGAGGGATCAGCAGATTTCTGTTGGAAAATGAACCCATATACACTGTTGAGTATTTAATTTGTCAGTAATATTTGAATATGCTGATCAATAGTGTAGCGGTATCCACATCAGACTTCAAAGCAAGCAGTCCCGGGTTCAAATCCAGCCAGCTCCTTGCATGCTTCCCATCCGTGCTGGGTTGAGCATCGAGCTAGCAACTTGGCCTTGTAAAAAAACAGACAAAATACTACAAGGCACAGAAAGCAGCAACATTTGAATAACCTTGTAAATATATTGTTGTTAATTATTCTTGGTTGTTTGTGTAATTCATTACGGTTACATGTAGCAATATGTGATTTGCATACATCCTGACACTGCCACATGATGTGGTGCTCCTCACTTAAAGTAAAGAACGAGTTAGATTTGCATTCCGGCTCCCTTGTTTTCCTTCCAACTAGTTTAATGTTTTGAAGTTACAAAAATAATATACACTACCTCACTTCTATTTTTCTGCTTTTGTTCTGTTTTTGCACTACATATTGAATTTAATTAGCATTATTTGAGGTGCCACAGTAGCATAGTGGTTAGCACAAAGGTTTATAGTACCAGCGACCTGGGTTCAATTCCCTCCGCTGCCTGGAAGGAATTTATACATCCTCCCATGGCTACATGGATTTCCTCCCACAGTCCAAAGACATATTGGTTGGTAAGTTAATTGGTCATTGTAAATTATTCTCGATTAGGCTAGGGTTAAATCAGGGGTTGATGGCTAGCATAGCTCAAAGGGCTGAATGCACCTGTCCTGTGCTGTATCTCAATAAAAGTTCAAGGAACTGATTATGAACCTCAGGAGGAGACGTCAGTCTTTTACCACCCTGTTGCAACTCAGTGTTTCTCTCTCCACAGAGGCTGCCTGACCTACTGGGCTTTCCCAGCATCATCCTTATAGTCAGATTTCCAGCAAGTGTCATGTTCTTCATTTCAAAGTTCCAGCAGATTTTTCTTGCATCTGTCACATTGGCGTGTCTGTCCTGGGTAAATTGTTTGGTCGGTGTAGAGAGAGCTTTACTCTGCATCTAATCTGCCCTGTACCTACTCAGGGTGCCTTTAAACAGGCAGTGTAGTAAAAGCTTCACCACGGATCTAACTCATTTTGTACCTGCCCTGCGCATATTTGATGGGACAGTGTAGAGGGAGTTTCACCTTGTATCTAAACTGCATTGAACTTGCCCTGGGACCCTCTGAACAGGCAGTATAGTGAAAATTTCATCCTGTATCTAAACTGTGTTTTACCTGCCCTCGGAGTCTCTGAACAGATGGTACCAAGGAAAATTCATCCTGTATTTAACCAGTATTTTATCTGCCCCAGGAGTCTCTGAATAGACAGTACAGAGGAAAATTCACCCTGTATCTAACCTGTATTGCACCTGCCCTAAGACTCTCTGGATTGACAGTATAGTGAAAACCACCCTGATTCTATCCTGTGTTTTACCTGCCCCAGAACACTCTGAACAGACAGAATAGAGGAAAATTCACCCTGTGTCTTTGTTGCACCTGCCATAGGAGTCTCTGAATATTCAGTGTAAAAGGTATTGTATTTGCCCAGGGAGGCTTTGAACAGGCAACATAGAGGGGCTAACATGCTTACTTCCTATTTTCCCTGGAAAAAATCAAAACAAAACTGCGAATAGCGGAATTTGAAGTAAAAGCTGACATTGCCAGAACTACTCAGCAGGTTAGGCAGCATCTATAGAAGGAGAAACAATGTTAACATTTCAGGTCAAGGTTCTACATCAGAAATGTACTTTGTTTCTAAGTTGTAATGTAACCAAATTTAAAGTTTAAAGGGCAGATTGAGGGAGCTTTCTACTGCTTTGTGTATGTGTGGATAATGCCTGAACGTGCCGTGGAGCTGCCTTCCTGAACCAGAGATGTCTCTGTGATGAGTTAGCTCTCCGACAAGCTAAGCTCAAACAGGTGGCAGGTGGGAACCACAGTGGAATCTGCAGAATCAAGTGATGTTTGGTTGAAAGTCTGGTGTTTCTGTAGATACAATCATTTCTGTTGGACATGAACTAAGTGTGTCTATAGAAACCACTTGTAACACTTGGAATGGTGAAGGAGAGGGGTCAGTTATCGGAAGTTCCTCATTGATTGTTTACTTTTTGCTATAGATGCTACTTGGACTGCTGGGTTCCTCCAACATTCTGTACCTGAAGTATTGATCACCACTCTACAGGAAGAATGTGATTAAGCTAGTGAGGGTGCAGGAAAGATTCACATAGATGTTGCCTGAAAAGACAGGCCTGAGTTATTAGGATTGATAGGAAAGCTGAATCATTTTCCCTGGAGTGAAGGAGGTTAAGAAATCATTTCATGGAGGTTTGTAAAATTATGGATTGGGTAGATAGTTGCAGATTTTTTTTTCATCTGCTTGGGGAGTCTAAAACTCAAGGGCAAGTAAGAGTGGAATTTTTTTCACTCAGAGGGTGGTGGGTATGGAACTGAGGAGCTGATAGAGATGAGTACAGTTACAGTGTTTAGGAAACATTTGGATAGGTATACGGATAGGAAAGGTCTAGAGGGATCAATCTCAGGCAAATTAGATGACTTTAGATAGGCACCTTAGTCAGCATGAGTGACCTGCATCGAAGGGCTTGTTTCTGTGTTGTAAGGTTCCAAGCATCTATGAGACAAAAGTGGATTCAACATCAAAACTTGGATGGAGATCAGGAAGTTTTGTAAAAAAAAGTTACTAGCTGTTGTTCATTAAAATGTATGTGTTTTGATTAATTACTTATAGCTTACTGTTATTAAAAAAAAGGATTTGAAAAGGAGGAACATTCTGTTCTTGCTTCTATAAATGGGTTCATATTGTTTTCTCTTAGCAAGAAGCCCTGTTTCTCAACAACACAACAGTCAAACAGGCATTCAGTTATAGCAGTTTTAAATTATCTATCTTACAATTTAGTTCAGAAGACATAGAACAATACAGTATAGTGGCAGACCCTTCCACCCACAATGTTGTGCTGAACTAATTTAACTAGTAATTACTGGTAATAACTAAATTAATTTCTTTGTTTACGTAGGGTCTATACCACCTCCCATCATTCTCTTTGCACATGTGCCTTTTAAACATCTCTTGTCATATATTCTCTGATGACCACTCCAAGCACCCATCACTCTTTGTGTCAAAATCCTTGCCCTCCACATCTCCTTTGAACTTAGCTTCTCTCACCTCAAATGTGTAGCCTTTACTATTAGCCATTTCAACCCTGGGAAAAAGATACCCATTGTCTACTCTATCTTTGCCTCACACATATTTTATAAACTTCTGTCAGATCTCCCCTCAGCTTCTGTCACTCCAGAGAAAACCACCCCAGTTTGTCTAACCCCTCCTTATAGCGCATGCCCTCTAATCCAGGCAGTCCTGGTAAACCTTTCCAAAGCTTTGATATCATTCTTAGGCTGACCAGAATTAAATGCTTGCTTCGGGAGGAAACTAGGCTTGCTCCGGCAAGAAACTTAGTTGGCTCCGGCCAGATGACATTGGCTTGCACTAGCTTCGGTGACTTCATTAACGCTCCATAACGCTCTCGCGCTGAACGGCTGAAAGCCAGAGACTTATAAACTGCCAGTTCAGTCAAGAGTAAATTGCCTTTAATCACCAAGCCCAAGGGACACGGGAAAACAGGGAATTAAAGGGAAACAAGGAGTCAATGGTCCTGATCGTAACACAAACAAAGGAAAATTAAAGGGAACCTGATCCGGACCATGACAGTACCTCCATATTTAGAACGATTACCTTACTCTGTTAATAGTAGACCATTATGTTAGAAACTGAAACAGAATCAAATAAGAAATAAGAAACTGAAGCAGAAGAAGGCTACCTAGTCCTCACAAAGCTCACAATTGATCTTCAAGTTTGAATAAAATATTTATTTGATACTTCTGTCAATTGCTAACTTGCCAGCCTCATTCTCTGAGGGCCCAGCATGTCCCTTAACTGATTTTTTTTTCATATATCTGTAGAAGCTTTAACTGTGATTTTTGTATCCTGTGCTGGCCTGCTCTTGGAATCAATTTCCCCCACCCTATATCATCCCCTGTGCTGGCTGGTGCCGCAGTGGCATCAGCACTGGACTTGGGAGCGAAGGCTCCTGAGTTCGAATTCAGCCGGCTCCCTTGCACGCTTTCCATCCGTGCCGGGTTGAGCATCAAGCTAACAACTCGGCCTCGTAAAAATAAGAAAGCCTGCTAAAAAAAAGCCATTCCAGATGACTCCACCCAGAGTTAAGGGCTTTCTTCTTCTTCTGCTTTTTCATATCATCCCCTCCGATACTTTCTCAGGCAGATGCATCGCTTTTCTCTTTGTCAATTTGTGGTGAACATTTTCCGTTAACTCGAACTCCTATACCTCTGACTTTGCAGTCTTCTGAGAACATGCCAAAGACAGGTTTCTAATTATACTTTGGACAACAAAAATCTAAAATCAATCAACTGGGTAAGACTTTATAGAGGCTGAGCTGATGGACCACGTACTTAAGAGTCACAGAGCTATACAACACAGAGATGTGCTGTAAGACTCTATTACTCTTTGGCCAACCAAGATCACGTCTAAGGCAGCCGCATTTTACCATGTTTGGGCCATTTCCTTTTAACTCTTTCCTATCAGTGTACCTGCCCGGCTGTCTTTTCAATATTGTTAATGTACCTGTCTCGACCACTTCCTCTGGCAGCTTGTTCCTTATACTGATCAACATTTGGGTGAAAATGTTACCCCTCAGGTTCCTATTAAATTTCTTGCTTCTTACCCTAAGCCTATAGCCTCTAATTCTTCATTCACCAACCCTGTAAGGAAACCTGTACACGTTGACCCTATCTAGATGACTATCACTGTTCTTCTGTGTGGAAGGGTGGCTGAGCCTGTGAGAAAAGTGAGAGAAATTCTAGTGCCTTCTATAGTCTCAGAACAAGCAGAGGACAGACAGTCTTCCATTGTGATAAAGTGTTTTGAGAGGTTGGTGATGAAACACATCAACTCCTGCCTGATAAATGACTTGGATCTGCTCCAGTTTGTCTACCTGCACAACGGGTCCACAGCAGATGCCATTTAATTGGCTCTTCACTCAACCCAGGAACATCTGGACACCAAATGTGCATACATCACAGTGCTCTTTATCGACTATCGTGAGGCATTGAAATACTATCATCCCCTCAAACTAGTCAAGATCTTGGTCTCAATAGCTCCTTGTGCAATTGGATCCTTAGTTTCCTTACTTGCACACCCTGGCCAGTTCAGATTGGCAACAACATCTCCTGCACAATCTCTGACAGCACAGGTGCACCGCAAGGCTGTGTGCTTAGCCCCTGCCCTGCTTGCTTTACACTTGTAACTGTGTGGTTAAGCAAGTTGCCATATTTAACTTTGCCGATGACACCACTGCCATTGGCTGAATAAAAGGTGGTGACGAATCAGCGTATAGGAGGGAGATTGAAAATCTGGCTGAGTGGTGCCACAACAACAACCTCTCACTCAACGTCAGCAAGACCGAGGAGCTGATTATTGACTTCAGGAGGAGGAAACTGGAGGTGTATGAGCCAGTCCTCATCGGCAGACCAAAGGTGGAGAGGATCAGCAACTTTAAGTTCCTCAGTGTTATCATTTCAGACAATCTGTTCTGGGCCCAGCACATAAATACCATTATAAAGAAGGCAGAGTAGTACTTCCTTCAGAGTTGGTATGACTGCTAGAACTTTGACACATTTCTAGTGCAGTGGAGAGTACATTGACAGACTGCATCACAGATTGATATGGAAATACCAATGTGCTTCAGCAGAAAATTCTACAAAAAAGTAGTGGATACGGTCCAGTCCATCACGGGTAAAGCCCTCTCCACCACTGAGCACATCTACACGGAGTGTTGTTGCAGGAAAGCATCATCCATCATCAGGGACCCCCACCATCCAGGCCATGCTCTCTTCTCACTGCTGCCATCAGGAAGAAAGCACAGGAGCCTTGAAACGCACACTACCAAGATCAGGAACATGTAATTACCCCTTAACCTTCACGCTCTTTAATCAGTAGGGATAACTTCATTCAAGTTCACTTGCCCCATCACTGAACTGTTCCCACAATTTATGGACTTACTTTGAAAAACTGTTCATCTCATGTTCTCAATATTTATTGCTTATTTATTACTATTATTATTATTATTATTATTATTATTGCATTTTTTTCTCACCTCAAGCTGGTAAAACCTGAGGTACGCTCATTTCTCAATTGCTCGGAATTTTCAGACTATTCTAGTGGTGTTTAGTATTGTGGCTTCCTGGATATTTACTTAAATAATGTTGTGTTGGCCTAATTGTGTAGTGACTTTGGGATGATACCAGTTGTAGATTGGCACAATGTATACCCTGTTCATGTTCCAAAGACTTTTAATTTCCTCTTTTAATTGAACATATTTCTGGTGTTTTTCACTGATTGATTTCTGTAAGTTATGTGTGTTTGGAAAGGCTATATCTGTAAAGCAAGTTGTTTTTGCTTGTTTATCCTGTATTATTATATCTGGATGGTTGTTATGAATTTTCCTATCTGTAATAATGGATCGGTCATAGTATAATTTGTAGGTGAAGTGAGGGCCTCCGTCAGTCAGAGTTAACCATGGATATTGTGTCCTAGTTGTCTAGATACGCAAGCCTGGGTATGATGTGGAAGCAAGCTGTTGCCCATGTAGCAAGCTCCCCCATCCACACATCTGATGAACCCAAAGGACTGATACAGTTTGGTACCAGCAGTGTTGCCGGAGTTGCCAGTCAACATTGAACTCATTGTAGGACTGCCTTAGGGGTTCCAGCTCTTGACGTTTCCCCCAGGTTTACTCCCGAAGCCTTCACCATGAGTGAGTATTGCTGTAAGTGAGCGGAGGGTTGAGATCAGAGTTTTCCTTCTCCTGGCTGAGCTGCCAACAACGGCTGATGAGCCCCAACTGCCCAAAGTGATTGGTTTTAAGGTACTAGTAACCCACCTTTGCCCCTTCTCCTGTCGGTAGAAACAGTTCTGCTAGGCTTAAAGGCTGAGCCACATATGAAAGCCAGGAGCCTGACTTGATTGTCAGAGGCTATTTAAGGCGCATGCCATTGGGAGCATTTAATAGGTAGTGGGAGCCTGTCCCCATTATCACCCCTGGTTATAACAACTCTAAAACTAGATCAGGCTAATACTTATAGTAAGGAATTGTTTTTTATGAGTTCTGAAGCAAGACTTTGGTGAATGATGTTTGCCACTTGATTGTGCCTGTGTAAATAATCAGATTGAGTTAAACTGCTGCAGGATCCTATAATGTGCTGGATTGTTTCTGGTTTCTCTTGGCATTTTCAATATTATTGTCCTGAATTTATTTACCTTTTATTATATATTTTGATTACATTTTGTGTTAACCACCTGGTTCTGTATTTCCACAAAGAACCCCTCTGTTTCTGTGAAGAAGTCTCCAACTCTGAGCCAGTCGTTCGATGCTTTCTTGTCGACATCTAGTCTACTCAGATGGTGAGGAAGTCTTCCATGGTTAATTTTTTTCTGCTTCTTCTTCTTACTATTATTATTATTATTTTCTCTTTTGTAGTTGAACAATTTTGTATCCTTTACACATTGGTTGTTTGCCCTGTTGGGTGTAGTCTTTCATTGTTTCTATTAAGGTTCCTGGATTTAATGAATATTCCTGCAAGAAAAGGAATCTCAGGGTTGTGTATGGTGACATGTATGTACTTTGAACATTGAACCTAGCTACTACCTACCAATAAGTTTGAAAGAGTGCCAGTAAAATTTACAAGAATGTCGCTGGGACGAGAACCTGAGTTACTGAGAAAAGTTGAATAAGTTACGACTTTACTCCCTGCAGCACAGGAAGAGGAAGGGCGATTTTATAGCGGTATTAAAAATTATGAGGGTATAGACAGGGTGAATGTATGCAGGCTTTTCCCTCTAAAGTTGGGTGAGACTAGAGGTCATAGGTTTAGGGTGAAAGATTAAATATTTAAGGGGAATCTGAGAGGGAACTCCTTCACTCAGGGGGTTATGTGAGTGTGGAATGAGCTGCAGGCGGAGGAGTGGTAGATGTGGATTCAATTAAAGCTGTTAAGAGAAGTTTGGATGGGACATGAATGAGAGAGGTTTAGAGTACATGGAGGGCTTTAGTTTGGGTGCAGATAGATGAGATGAGGCATAAGACTAGGTCAGCATGGACTAGATGGGCTGAAGGGCCTGTTTCTGGACTGTAGTGCTGTATGGCTCTATGCCTCCAAGTTAAATGACTGTTACCCTAAAAGTTAAATTATCTGCCATATTAAAATTCAGCATGTTATAGCGATCAACAGTCCAGAGAGAGGGATTTGCAAGCTGAAGGATTGACCAGGCTGTGGGAGGCAGTGACCAGCTCCAGGGATTGGGCCCGACGAAGATCCGGGCCAAGGCTGAAAGGCTGGGCAGACTGAGAGAGGGGCCACACCCTGACTGGCAAAGGAGTTGGTCCCATGGGACAGCTGGACTGAAGGAAGGTCTATGTTGAAAGAATGACCAGGATGGACCAGGGGTTGAGGGAGCAGTCAGGCCAAGGAAGTGTAAAGGACTGAGAAAGAGGCCAAAAGAAGTGCTAAATAGCCAGCACATTTGATGACAGAAATTTAGCTCAGCGACACAGTTGTGCACATACCAGAGCACTCAGAATCAGAGAGTCGTAGAGCTTGGAAACAGGTCCTGCGTCCTAACTGATCCATGCCAAACAAGTTCCCATCTAAGCTGATCCCATTGGCCCATATTTGGCCCTCAACCTCTAAACTTTTCCTATTCACGTACCTGTCCAAATGCCTTTTAAATGTTGTTCATTGTACCTGCCTTAACCACTTCCTCTGGCCCTCATTCCAATCCGCTGGGTGTAAAAGTTGTCCTGCCTGTTTGTACTAATTCTCTCCCTTCTCACTTTAAACTTGTCCCCAGTTCTGGGGAGAAGACTGTCTATGCCCCTCATGATCTTATACATCTTTATAAGATCATCATTCATTCTTCTGCACTCTAATGAGAAAAATCCTGACGTGCTCAACCTCTCTCCATAACTCAGTCCCTTAAGACCCAGTGACATTCACATAAATCTCCTTTGCATTCTTTCTACCTTAATGGCATCTTTCCTGTAACAGGGAAACTAAAACTGAAAACAATATTCCAATGTGACCTCATCAATATTTTCTATAACTAAAAAAATAACGTCACAACTTTGATACTCGGTACCCTGACTGATGAAGGCCAGCATGCCAAAAGCCTTCTTCACAATCCTGTTTACTGACAATGCCACATCCAGACGTACAGTATTTATATTTCTGGGTCCCCTTCCCGTGGTTTAAAACATTGTGGAATTTTCTCTAGGGTGCGTCTCACTCTGGTGCCAGTAATTGTTGCAAACCCTAATTCTGTCCTTAAGTGATCTTTCCACCAAGGTTAACCACATTGGTGCTTGAATAACGTGTGGCAAAACACTAATTGCAGAAATATACCTTTAAAGAGTACCTTCAGAATTACTCACAAAGCAGAAATATTTTGAAAGTCTCATTGAAATAGGAAATAGAGAACAGATTCTATTTCTCTGGAACAACAGTAAAATTCATTTTCATATGCCTATCAGAAGAAAATAAGAACTGAAGAGGTCGATGAATGACTTTAACCTTTCTTGTTGTAATCTTTCCAAATGTTAATGGCTAATAATGAGAATGTAGGTGTTAATTGAACAGAAGCCTGATGATCACTCCTGGTGTGGAGCTGAACAACAAAATCAATGGAAAGGCAAAATGAAAACACACCCGAACAAGTATATATAAAATAAGCGTGTGTGAACAACAATGATTAAATCAATGAGTGTTAAAGACCACTTTAAATAATTTATTTTTGGGATCAAGGCTGTGTTTGCTGCCCACCCTTAAGTGAGCTGGAGGAGGTGGGATGAGGCCCCTCTCAATCCCCCTTCTGGTAAAGGTGAACCCACAGTGTTGTTGAGCAGGAAGATCCAGGATAGAGTGTCAGTGATAAAGAATAACTAGCAATACATTTCCAGTCCTGACGAAGGGTCTCAGCCCGAAACGTCGACTGTACCTCTTCCTAAAGATGCTGCCTGGCCTGCTGCGTTCACCAGCAACTTTGATGTGTGTTGCTTCAATTGCCAGCATCTGCAGAATTCCTCGTGAATACATTTCCAAATCAGGCTGGTGTGAGACCTGGAGGGGAGCCTGCAGGTGGGGGTGATCCCATGTGCCTCCTGCTCTTGCCCTTCCTGGTGGTGGAGGTGGGACTGCGGGAGTACTACAATGAGTAACTATGGTGCACTTTGTTGGTGGTACACACTGTAGACACCGTGCGCTGCTGGTGGAAGGACTGAATATTGAGGATGTAGGGGTTCCCATTCAAGTGGACTACTTTGTCCTGGTGGTTTGAGTTTCTTGAGTCTTGCTAAAACTAAACTCACCCAAGCATCCTGCTCCTGACATGTTTTGTGGATGGTGATATCTTTGGAACATCAGGAGATGTGTCAATCAAGATGAATACTCAGCGTCTGACCTGCTGTTGTAGCCACAGTATTATTGTTGTTGCTCCATTTGAGTTTCTGCTCAATGGGAACCCCGTCCCCAGGATAATAATGTGGGAAATTGGCAATGGTAATACCAAGTAAAGGTGGTTCAACTTTCTCTCATTGGAGATCAGAATCAGGTTTATTATCATTAACATGGAGTCATAGAGTACTACAGCACAGAAACAGGCCCTTCAGCCCATCTAGTCCATGCCAAACTAATATTCTGCCTAATCCTATCTACCTCCCCTCATCCTCCTGTATTCTGCTCTTCCCAACTTGCCCACCTTCCCACCTCCCCTTCTATCCTCCTCCCTCCTCCCTGTTATGTTTTGTAACTTTAAAACATTAAACTAAGACAAAGGAAGAGATTGGGATCCAAAATGAGGGTTCTAACTTTCCCCTCTGCACCTTGTGGCGCATCAGGTGGCAACCTTGCCGTTCCTTTAGCATTTGTCTGTTTTTATGAAGCTGACTTTGCTAGCTCGATGTTTAATGGATGGAATGCGTGCAAGGAGCCGGCCAGATTCGATCCCAGGACCACTCGCCTCGAAGTCCGGTGTGAATGCCACTACACTTCCAGCCAACTTATATATAACATTACTCAAATATTATTGAAATATTAAATATATAACCCTCCTCCCTGCTTAGCTATAAACTCCGTCAATAGAGAATGCATCAGCTATTTACACAACGTACTATATAATACAACTACTATACAGACTTCCACAGCATTGTCAAGTTTAAATTGTCCCATAAAGGCTTGAAGATTTAATTGCTGTGGAGGATTTCTTTCCCTGTGGGACATTGTCTTTCCTGACGGGGTGGCTGGGTGGTGGGGGTGGGGGGGGGGGTTACTCTGCATGTCAGATGAGACTTGTGGCTGTGAAACAATCTCAGGTTCTGGGCCTCCTCTGTAGTGCTTGTAGGAGTGACTCTGAGACTGCAGGAAGTGTTTCTGACAGCAGTAGCCTTTCTCCTTCCTTCTTCTTCTTCTATTATGGGCACCTTGATTTTTGGAAGGTCCATTTAGTTCACGGAAGTATTCTCTTACTAATTCTTATATTGCTTTCTTTATGATCTGATATCTCCTCTTTGTTTCCTCATCCACAACATCTGACAAATGCTGTTTTCATATCTCCACTGACTCCTTTCTTTTTGGCCTTCCATTCATCCAGCTGGGCTTTGGTCTTTGCATCCACTTTTACAAGCAGCTTTTTGTCTCCCGCTTGAAACTTCTGTAATAACTTTAATGCACGCAGAGTAGATTCTGGTTGTTTACACTCCCAAAAGCTGAATCCTTGCAACTTTCCTGAAACTCTTTGAACTCTCTCCCAGCTTAGAACCAAGCCATATTTCACAAGTAACTGTCTCGGTAACATACCAAAAGCTTTCTCAGATATGCTGCCAGCAAAAACTGTGGTAATCGGACCACTGCTTTCGTTACCACCGTGATTCCTCTGAGCAGCATGGTCCTGCCTTGGTCCAATATGCATTCCAACCAAAGGCACAGGGGTTGGCATCAACATCTGTTTGCCCTTTGTTGAGCAACGGTTCATGGTGTTTGGCATGGAAACAGGAGTGGCATCATCCAGTACCTTTCTTAACTCGCTTTCAGTTGGCTTTATTGTAGGGGATGTGGCATGCAGATGGTGGTGGATCTCCAGTCAAGTTGTAGTTGTCTCAGCCAGTCACGTTTTCACAATGCCAGCCCTCCTGTTTTTACCAAGTATAAGCCCAGGTGGCTTGTTTGTTGTATTTCACTGTCATAAATGTCATTCCCACAGGAGTTATCTGTTCTCCAGTGTAAATTCGCCATTGGATATCTGCAAGTTTCTGTTCAGTATCTTTGAAATGCCTTTCAAACTCATATTGTGGTTGACTGAAACAGCCAAGCCAGTGTCCAATTCTATTTTAATTAATTTGCCACTCACTTCTGGTGTAAGCCATATTGCTTGTCTTTTGTTACTTTTCACATTGAAAATCTCAAGGCTCCACAGTCCTGTGTTACTCTTATCATTATCAGATTTCTCATCAACAATGTGCAGATTCTGGCTCTTTTTGAAACTGCAACTTGACTTTTAATCCTTTGTTCTCCCCTGTGCAGCCCATTTATTTTTGTCTGCCCAGCATGCTCTTTGTAAGTGGAGTACTTCGTTGAATTTTCTGCCAGTTCCGCCTTTAAATCTGCATTTGTTTGGTGAGCGTGAGCCCCTGCCACAATGGGAACACAATTTGTACTGCCAGGCTGTTTCCTGCTTAGATGCTGCAATCTTGTTCATGCTCAATTTCATTCCTGATTGTATCTGAATTGTGTCTCTGTCTGCTGTTTCCATTGAAACAGCAATTTCCACTGTTCTTTTAATGTACAGTATGTTGTACTTCAGTTAAGAGACGTTTTTGAATCTCTCCTTGCAAGATTCCACAAACTATATGATCATTTAGTGTACCATTAAGCTCATTGCCAAGCTAACAATGTTCAGAAAATCTCTTCAATTCAGCCACACATGCTGACTTGGACTCCCCATTCTTTTGGTTCCACTTATGAAACCTAAAGTATTCTGCAATCAACAATAGCTTTTGTTCCAAACGTCCCTGCATTACTTTGACAATATCAGCAAAGCTCATTTTTGTTGGTTTGTTTGGAGCCATCAAACTTCAAAGCAAACTGTATGCCTTTAAACCCAATACACTCAGCAAAAGTGGTACTTGTTTCTCACTGACAATTTCATGTGTTTCAAAATATTGCAGAATTAGCTCAGTATACATATTCTAGTTATATTTTATGTAATCAAACATAACAATCTTTCTGATATAGCTAGCCATTATTGCTCTTTTTTTATGATTATTATCACCCAGTACTCACTGTTTATAAAGCCTGAATTCTTCCATTTATGGCCTTTTTTTAAAAACTTGATTGTGCCTTCCCTTCTGAAGAACACAAGCTGCTCCTGTTCCTTTTTCAAACACGACCACTCTTCAAAGCACTTTTCTTTCAACGAATGCCTTACTGCACTTTAACGGGTCAGGAACTGTCTCAGGTTAATTATAAAAATACCTCATGGCCAATGTAATAATTTGTAACTTCAAAGCATTAAACTAATTCAAAGGAAGACACAGGAGTCTGAAATGCAGATCTGATTTCAAGTTTACTTTTAAGCGAGACATGTACGTATCACATGGTAGCATGATGACATATGCAGTTAATGTATTTATACATATAACCCAACAATTTAAACAAACAAGAATGCTTAATTAAACAATGTATATAAAGGTTCAAAAGTTCATTTTACTGACAAAGTATACATGTACAATACAACTCTGAGATAGAGGACAACCATGGGGGTTGTTGAAAGGAAAGACATCAATCCCACCACAACCCACCCGCACGAGAAAGATAAAGAAACAGATCTCACAAACCCCAAACCTCACAAGCCCTCCCTCACACAAAAAACTGACAGATTGTCCATACCGAAAAGGGTAGCTGAAACATCAAACCCCAAACTCCCCAACCCCTCTTTCTCAAAGATACCAACAGAGTGTAGCGGTGTGCTACACACAGCGCTAGAATAACGACACGTAGTCGGTGAGTTGTAGTTGCGAAAAAAGAGATTTATTCAAACTTCGCGGCCTCCTTTAAAGCTTCCCGTTCCCGGCCTCCCCGGGCGGGACTTCTGTGGGGAATGCAGACCCTTCCCGCGCGCGGGTTTTTCCCCCCGCTGGTGAAGATGGCCTGGTGTCCTTTTTGGGGCCGGCGTGCACCGTTTTGTGAGCCGGTTCGAGTGCGCTGGAAAGTGGGAAAGTGACAGAGGGATGAGGATGTCCTTGTCAACTTGCTCCTGGGGCTGGCAAAAATTGCCATCCGTGGCTCCTGGAAAAGGGTGGCAGGAGGTTCTCCCCGGGCGGACTGCCTGGCTATGTTTAGGGGGTATGTTCATGCCCGGGTGAACATTGAAAAGGAATACGCACAGTCCACGGCGACCGTAGAGGTGTTCCGGGACCGTTGGGCTCCGTGGGGTGTAAATACCATCATTGATGAGGATGGCAATATATTGGTTTAACATGTATTGTCTGTTTGTAGTGTAGTAAATGTGTTAGTCACTGGGTTTGTAAATATTGTATAGCACCGACATTTGTAATAAAGAATTTTGTAAAAAAAAAGATGACTACTGCTGGCTATGAGGATGTCGTCCAAATAGATGAATGCAAAGTCCAGGTCGCATCCCACCGCGTCCATTAGCCGCCGGAAAATCTGTGCAGCATTCTTTAGGCCGAACGGCATTCAGAGGAATTCGAAAAGGCCGAATGGGGTGATGAGTGCTGTTTTGGGGATGTCGTCCGGATGTACCGGGATTTGATGGTATCCCCGGACGATGTCTACCTTGGAAAAGATCCTTTTCCAAGAGGGTTTGCCGCAAAGTCTTGAATGTGTGGCACAGGGTAGCGGTCTGGCGTTGTAGCCTCGTTCAGTCTGCGGTAGTCGCCGTATGGTCTCCAGCCCCCCGTTGCCTTGGGCACCATGTGCAGTGGGGAGGCCCATGGGCTGTCAGACCGTCATATGATCCCCAATTCCTCCATCTTCTTGAACTCCTCCTTCGCCAGTCGGAGCTTGTCCGGGGGAAGCCTTCGAGCACAGGCGTGGAGGGGTGGTCCCTGGGTTGGGATGTGGTGCTGTACTCCGTGTCTGGGCATGGCTGCCGTGAACTGCGGTGTCAGTACTGATGGGAAATCCGCCAGGACCCTGGTGAATTCATCGTTGGACAGCGTGATGGAGTCCAGGTGTGGGGCTGGCAACTTGGCTTCACCCAGGGAGAACGTTTGAAAAGTCTTGGCGTGGACAAGTTGCTTCCCTTGCAGGTGAGCTCGCAGAAAATCCGCCCCCAGGAGTGGTTGGGCCACGGCGGCCAGTGTGAAGTCCCACGTGAACCGGCTGGAGCTGAACTGTAGCCGCACCGTGCGGGTGCCGTAGGTTCGTATTGTGCTGCCATTTGCGGCCCTCAGGGTGGGTCCCGGTTCTCTGTTGCGGGTGTCGTAACTCTTTGGAGGTAAAACGCTGATCTCCGCTCCGGTGTCGACCAAACAGCGGCGTCCTGACTGCTTGTCCCAGACGCACAGGAGGCTGTCCTGATGGCCAGCCGCCGTAGCCATCAGTGGCGGCTGGCCCTGGCGTTTCCGGGGAATTTGCAGGGTGGTCTGCAGCGGCGGGCCTCTGTGCCCCACCGCTGGTGGTAGAAGCACCATTGTTCATTGGGCTCCTCACTCCCGTCGCCGGGTTTTGTAGGCTCTGCTACCGGGCCTGGTCTGGTCTGCCGTTGGGCACGCGGCTTGGTGATCTGTGAGACGGATGCCCCTCTCTCCTTTTTGACATTCCACAGCACATCTGCTCGGGCTGCCACCTCCCGGGGGTTGCTGAAATCTGCGTCAGACAGCAGCAGGCATATGTCCTCGGGCAGTTGCTCTAGGAACGCCTGCTCAAACATGAGGCAGGGTTTGTGTCCTTCAGCCAGGGCCAGCATCTCGTTCATTAATGCTGACGGCGGCCTGTCTCCCAAACCATCCAGGTGCAGTAAGCGGGCGGCTCGCTCACGCCGTGAGAGTCCAAAAGTCCTTATGAGCAGGGCTTTGAATGCTGTGTATTTGCCGTCCTCTGGGGGCAACTGTATGAACTCCTCAACTTGTGCAGCAGTCTCCTGGTCGAGTGAGCTCAGCACGTAGTAGTAACGAGTGGAATCCGAGATTATCTGCCGAATGTGGAATTGGGCTTCTGCTTGTTCGAACCATAGGCGAGGTCGCAGCGTCCAGAAGCTTGGCAGTTGTAATGAAACTGTATGAACAGATGCGGCATCGGTCATCTCTGGTCCAAATATCGTTTGGGCCGTTGGGGTCACCAAACGTAGCGGTGTGCTACACACAGCGCTATAATAACGACACATAGTCGATGAGTTGTAGTTGTGAAAAAAGAGATTTATTCAAACTTCGTGGCCTCCTTTAAAGCCTTCCCGTTCCCGGCCCCCCCCCCCAGGGCGGGACTGCTGTGGGGAATGCTATTCGCAGACCCTTCCCACGCGCGGGTTTTTCCCCCCGCTGGTGAAGATAGCCTGGCGCCCTTTTTGGAGCCGGCCTCTCTGCCAGTGCGCACTGTTTCGTGAGCCGGTTCGAGTGCTCTGGAAAGTGGGTCACCACAAGAGTACCCATTCAGAAACAGCTAGAACATCGAAAAACCCAAAAGCCCAACTCCCTCCCTCATAAAAAAGCTACAATAACATCAAACCCCCAAACCCCTCCCTCATAAAAAACAACAATAACATCAAACCCCCAAACCCCTCCCTCATAAAAAACAATATCATCAAACCCCCAAACCCCTCCCTCGTAAAAAACAACAATAACATCAAACCCCCAAACCCCTCCCTCATAAAAAACAATATCATCAAACCCCCAAACCCCTCCCTCGTAAAAAAACAATATCATCAAACCCCCAAACCCCTCCCTCATAAAAAAAACAATAACATCAAACCCCTACCTGTCTCTCTTACACACTAAAACTAACAGATTGCCACACAGAAAAACACCTATAAGAACAGCAGACCCAAATTCCCAACTCCTCCCTCGCACTAAAAGTAACATATTGCCCACCCGCCAATCAGAAACAGGAAAGAAAACAAAGAAAACCGCAGGAGACAAATATAAACAACAGTTCATTAATCACATAAATCTCAGAATTTTGAAAACATCCTCAGTAAGCGTTGAGGAGAATGGCCACAAAAACGCAGTCCTTCTGTGAGGACCAACCGCCACGCGGACCGGGTGCTGTGCTAACCTGGCTACCAACCGCCATTGACCTCGAGGTCTCCATGGAGAGCAACCAGAGACTTCCTACACATTCATCTCGACGCTACAAGATGGCGTCGACCATGGTCCTGAGACACGTCTCTGGTCTCCTTGTGCTCTCAGTCCTCTCCGGGGACAGCAGAGCGCTAGATCATCTAATCAAATTCCAAACTGTATGTCACACGCTCCTGCAGTTTCCAAAACACAATTAAAACAAAAAGAATAAGCAGAAGATGCAGAGAGAGTGAAATACTGTAATTGAAAAGACTTGCTATTTGGAAGATGTTGCCTAAGGAATCTTGTTTGCTGGTGCCCTCTTCACCAGAAATCCAGATTTCCCAAATAATATAGAAATATTAAATACACCACATTCCCGACCACACCACCTCACCACCACCCCTAATCCTCCCCTCCTCCCTCTTCCCCTCCTTCCTCCCCTCCTCCCTCCTCCCCTCCACCCTTGACCCTCCACTCCACTTTCCTTCTTCACACCTCCCCTCATACTTTCCTCTGCCCTCCTCCTCTACTACCTCCTCCCTCCTCAACTCCTCCCCCTCCTCCCCTCCCTCCTCCACTACACCCATCCTCCTACTTTCCTTCCTGTCCTCCTCCCCTTCTCAACTCCTCCCCTCATCAAAATTTCAACTCCTCAAATCCTCAACTCCTCCCTCCTGCTCTCTTCAACTCCTCGCCACCTCCCTCCTCCCCTCCTCACTCCTCCCCTCTTCTTTTCCTTCCCTCAATCACCTCCTCCCATTGTTCCATCTACACCCCCCTACCATCCTCCTCTCCAGCTCCCCTTCTGCATGGCTCAACTCCTCCTTCTCATCCTTCCCTCCTCCACACCTTCCTCCTCTCCTCCCCACCACACTCCTACCCACATCCCTCCTCCCCTCATCCTCTCCTCCTCTAGTTCCTGCAATCCATTCCCCTGTCATCCCCTCCTGCCTCCTTCACAGTTCCCCCAAGTCTTCCCTGAATCCCCTCACATCCTTCCTTCCACTCACTTCCCTCAATTCCCACCTCCCCTCTTCCTCCACTCCCCTCCTCTTCCTCTCCTTTCCTCATCCTTCCTCCCTACACCCTTCCTACCCTCCTCCCCTCCCCACCTTCCACCCTGCTCCTCACCTCTTCTCCTCCCCTCCTCCCTTCTCTCCCACCTCTTCCCTTCCTCCCTCCTCCTTTCCTACCTTTCCACCCTCCCCAACTTCCCTCCTTCTCCCTTAACCTCTTCCCCTATCCCTTCACCCCTTTCTTTCTCCCCTTCTCCCCCCTCTCCTCTTCTCCCCGGTACTTCCCTCATCCCTCCTCCCCTCCAAATTTCCTCTCCTCCACCTGCCCTCCCCTCTACCCTATCCCTCCTCCCCAACTCCCTCCACCCTTACCCCACTCCTCCCTTCCAAACCTCCAGTCATCCTCCACTCTTCTCCTCATGCCCTCCTCCCTCCTCCCCTCCATCTCTCCAACCCTCCCCTCACCTCCTCTACAAGCCTCCTCCCCACTCCCTCCACCTCCCCTCCCCCACCTCGGCTCCTCTACAACCCTCTTACCCTCAATCCCCTCCTCCCTCCTCTCCTCTCCTCCTCCCTTCCTTCCTTAAATCCCCTCTTCTCCTCTTTCCCTCAGTCACCTCCTCCCCTCCTCCCCTCATTCCATCTATACCCTGCTCTCCAAACCTCCTCTCCTCCCTCCACCTCTTCTCCACCCCACCTCCCTCCTCACTCCTACCCTCCAACCCTCTTCCCCTTCTCACTCCTCCACTCCAACCCCCCTCCTGCGATCTCCCCTCCTCCCCTTTTTCTCCCAACTTCCTCCCCCTTTGCTGTTCCTCTCCAACCCTCCTCCTCCTTTCTGCTCTCTCTCCCACATCTTTCCCTCCTCACATCATTCCCTCCTTCCTTCAATCTCCTCCTCCCCTCTTCTCCTCCTTCCCACAATCACCTCCTCCTCTCCTCTTCCCTTCCCTCAATCATGTACTCTGCTCCATCTCTCCCCTCTTCCCCTCAATCACCTCCCCCACTCCTCCCCTCCTCCCTCCACCCTATCACCCCATGTCCCTCCTCCTCTCCTTCCCACCTTCTTTCTCCCTCCTCCCCTTCAACCCTGCTCCCCTCCTCTCTTCCACCCCTCAATCCTCTCCACCCCTCTTCTCCATCTTCCATTAATCATCTCCTCACCTCCTCCCCACACCCCTCCTTTCCTCCTCTCCTCCTCCCTCTCCTTTCCTCCCCTCCTGTCGTCCTTCCCTCTAACCTTCCTCCCCTCCTCTCTCCTCCCTCCTCCCGACGTCTGTCTGACAGAGTATTTTAAAAGTGCCTGTGAAGCAGGCACCTGGGCTGCTGACGGGGCCAGCGGTGCGCACCCAGAGAGGAAACTGGGCACTATGGGTGGAAATGCTGCTACTGCGTGAATTTTAAGGCAGGATGCGCTTCACTCTGGATCCTGCAACGGTTGACAGTCTCAGCTTGAAGTGGACCAGGTACTGGTCAGGACACAATCAGGGTGACCCCAGTCTGCAGAGATCAAAAGCTGACCAAGCCTTCATTTGAAATGTCAAGGCAGAGGGCTGAGAGCTGTCTAACTGTGTTACTTTGCCATAGCCAGAGAGACCAGGCTGGGCTTGCTCACATCACAACCAGTTTAACTTTACTTTGTTCTCACTTAGTCAGAGTTTCTCTCATGTACAGAGAATTCAGATTCAGTTACATTTCTGGGTCTCACTGTGCACGGTGGGTGTGGGCCCTGGGAACCTTACCTGCTAGTCCACGCACTTGGCTTGTTTGGAACTGACGCATCATTTAGTAGTTGACAGAAGGGACTGTCTCCGCCTGCACTAGGTTTCACCCACCAGTCTGCGGTCTGATGGTTCGTGTCTGCATAGAGCTAGGGATTCAGAACAGTATAGCAGGGACAGGCTCTTCAATCAACAACGCTGTGCCAAACCAAATAAATTAGTAATCAAATGGACAACTGAATTAATCCCTTCTGCTACACATTGTCCACATCCTTCCATTTCCCTCACTTTCACGTCTGTCTAAATGTTTCTTAGAAGTGCCTGATGTATCTGCCTCTAATTCCACCCTAGGCAGCACATTCCAGCACCCACTATTGCTGTGTAAAAAACTTCCCTGATATCTACCATGTACTTAACTCCTCTCACCATAAATATATGTTCTCTGGTATTACAAATTTCAACCCTGGGAGAAAGATACTGTCTACTCTATCTATGCCTCTTACAGTCTTATAAATCTCCACCAGATCTTCCCTTAGCCTCCACTGTTCCAGAGAAAACAGCTCGTTTGTCCAGTCTCTCATTATAACACATGCCCTCTAATCCAAGCAGCATCCCAGTAAACCTCTTCTGCACCCTCTCCAAGGGCTCAACATCTTCCTTTAATGGGACGACCGGAACAGTATGCAGTACTCCAGTTGTGGAGTTCTATGAAGCTGCAACATAACTTACTGACTTTTGAACTCAACTCCTCAACTAATAAAGGCAAGCATGCCCTATGCCTTCTTAACCGCCCATCATCCCGTGTAGCCCCTTTCTGGGAGTTCTGAACTTGAACCCCAAGATCCCTCTGCTCATCAACACTGTTGAGGGTCTTGCATACCAAGATGCAACACTTCATATTTGACTGGGTTAAACTCCATCTGCCATTTCTCTGCCCATATCTGTAACTGATCTCTTTACCAGTTTTCTATGCCATCTACAACACCACCACTGTTTGTATCGTCTGCAAATTTCCTAGCCCACCCATCTACATTTTCATCCAGGTTATTTACATACATTACAAACAGCAGAGGTCCCAGCACAAATCTCTGGAACACCACTAATCACTGACCTCCAGCTAAAGTAAGTCCCTTCAACTACTACCCTCTGTCTTCTCTGGGCAAACCAGTTCGGAATCCAAATGGCCAATTCACCATTGATTGAATGCACCTTTATTTTCTAGATAAGCCTTCAATGAGGTACTTGTCAAACGGCTGATCTAAATTCCATGTACACAACATCCACAGCTCTGCTTTCACCAATCACCTTTGTCACCCTGTCAAAAACTCAGTGAAGTTAGTAAAACATGACTTGTCTTGTACAAGGCCATGCTCTCTCTCCCTAATTAGACCATGATGACCTAAACGCTCATAAATCCTATGCACTTCAGAAGAAGTGTGCTTGCACAAATGTAGGAACTGTTAGCAATGAGTGAGCCTGCAAACAGCCCATGGAGCACAGAGCACTGTGTAACACAGCTGCTCGGGATGGACAGTGATAAAGATCTCTGATCCTTTCCCAGAATTTCCTGGCAAACACACAATCCACAAAGAAGTGGACAACATTCTCATCGTCATCGATCAAAGGCAGTGTGGTGGAATTGTATTTCAACCGTGCAGGGAAGATTTGGTGAGGATAACCCCTCACACTGTCAGCCAAGCGAGGTCTTTGTGTTTGTGAGCTCTGGCAATGAGGCACTCTGCCCAATCACTTTGACTGTCTGTTCTGGGAACCATTCCGCTGGATGCACTGTCTCCTCTGAACAAGATGGGCCGTTGTACATCAGGTAATGCCTGTCTGTGGGAGGAGATCAGAGGCTGCTGTCTGTGTGTCTCCGAGTCCAGGCCAGGGACTGGAGATTGGATGATTGGATGCCTGATGTCAACAGTTCAGGGCCTGTGGCAGCCTATCCTGGGGATGGAGATATGTGTGTGTGTGTGTGTGTGTGTGTGTGTGTGTGTGTGTGTGTGTGTGTGTGTGTGTGTGTGTGTGTGTGTGTGAATGGGTGGCTGGGTGGGGAAAGGGCTTGTTTTCCAGTTGTCATGTTTTGTTTTGTTGTTCTGCTGAACATTGCGGGCATGCAATGTTGGAGTCGGGATGCGTGACAACACTTGCAGGCTGCCCCCAGAAGATCCTTGGGTGTGTTGGCTCTGTTTTGATGTTCATGTGATACATAAATCTGAATCGGAATCTCACAATTGGTAAGAATCATAGATGTAATTTCCCTCCATTTCTGAGCATCTTTGAGGATGAAGAACCTCTTAATTGTTTCCAGTGCATCAGGGGGTCAAACAGGGGTTCCATATTTCCACAATCTGCATAATCAAATGTCAGTTCTCCCACGTATTCTGGGGTCGGCAGTTCATCATTCAAGCTCCATATTGCCCCTGCCAGCCACCTGGCCTTCTTGCAAGTTACAGAGAGCCAGCAGGAGGCAGTGCTCAGGGCAGAACACATTCCATCAATGGGTCTGACCCTGACTGTCTGGGACACAGGCAGGAAGTCCATCCGTGCTTGGACTGAGCCATCTGTTCAGACAGATTACATGTAAACAGCACAAGCCCGGCAGCAAAGCTGAGCAACTTTGGAAGCACCGGGCTCCTGTGACAGCCAACACATGCCATCCTGCCCGTGAATTATAGAACCTTCTTCCTCAACAGGACTTCCACCCCAGGACAAAGTCCAGGAAGTGACCATTTTAAATATAAAATTACTCATTGTTACTTATAAACAAATTCACAATATTTTGTATCTAAAACAGGAAGCCCACCCACATCCCGTAAATGAATACAGGAATGGATTTCAGTTCCAATTCCTGATCCCAGCATTCCCAAATCCAGTCACAGCTCTGACCCTGGCCTGCAGCTCAGTTCTGCCAACACATCCTTCATAATTTGTGCTGAATTACACAGTGAAGTAAACTCTGATAATTCAACATTTTTAAGGTAGTAGTCAACAAGCACGTCTTTCAGATTATTGGATGTTACTCCTATTAATGCCAACACACTTTTATTTCACTTTTTGCAAATTGCACAACGGTGTAGCTGACCTACCTGTAAACGCAGTCTGCTTAAAGAGAGTAGGACCTGATCACAGCTACAAAGCTAGCCACACTTCTTGCTGCCTCGGTATAGTAGCCAGCATAATGAAAGACCACAGCCGCCCCAGGAGCGCTTGCTTCTCCCCTCTCCCATCAGGGAATCATGTATCTCTAGGCTCAAGGACAGCTTCTCCCCCACTCAACAATAAGATGGACTCTTGACCTCACAATCTACCGTGTTTTGATCTTGCACCTTACTGCTTGCCTACACTGCATTTTCTCTATGACAGCTACACTTTATTCTGCAATATTATTGTTCAGCCTTGTTCTACTTCAATGCACCGTGTAATGATGTGTGTACAGTGTGCAAGGTAAGCTTTTCATTCTACCTCGATATATGTGACAATAATAAACCAATTCCAGTTCCTGACCCCAGCATTCGCAGCTCTGACTCTGACCTTGAACTTTAGTTCTGCCCACACACCCCAGTTGACTTTGGACCCCCGGCTCACATTCTAGACTACTGATTTCTGAACAATTGGATGCTGGATTTTTTTGCACTCCGAAGGTGTCATTGTCTAACAGAGGGAATGAGAGATCGATTTCATCATACAGGCCAGAGCGGCCCACTCGATGGGCACCCCCGCCACAACTGCCGACACACAGTAGCAGCACTTTGCACTGCAGCACCTTCCAAGCCCACCACCGACCACTTAGAAGGACAGGAGCAACAGAAGAACCTGGAAATTGCCCTCCAAGCCACACACCATGCTGACTTGGAAATATGTCATCAGCATTTTTTCACCTTTTGCTGGCTCTTAGTCCTGGGAATTCCTCCCTAACAACGATGTAGATATACCCACATCCCAAGGACTGCAGTGGTTTGAGAAGGCAGTTCACCACCACCTTCCCAAGGCCCTTAAGGAAGGGCAATTAAACAGTTTTGCCTGCAAAGCCGACATCCTTTGAATGCAAAACTGGTATGGTGATGACATTGGTCACGGATTGAAAGGTCAAGTAAGAGCCCGAAATGACCCAGACTGTATTGGCGCGGCAGGGCTGGGGCTCGGGCACAAGGTCGGGGGACAACCTGCTGCTTGGACAATTTAAACACTGGGCCAGATAGACTGATGAGGCAAGCTGTCATGCCTGGAGACGAGAGTCAGACCGGCTTCGGATTTATGGACTCAATTTCATTCTGAATGCTGATGTTTGCTTTATTGTTTGCACGATCTGATTTGATTTGTTTTTATTCTCTCTTTTGACCATTAGAAACATAGAAACATAGAAAACCTACAGCACAACACAGGCCCTTTGGCCCACAAAGCTGTGCCGAACATGTTCCTACCTTAGAAATTATCTAGGGTTACCCATAGCCCTCTATTTTTCTAAGCTCCATGTACCTGTCCAGGAGTCTCTTAAAAGATCCTATCGTATCCGCCTCCACCACCATCGCCGGCAGCCCATTCCACGCACTCACTACTCTCTGCATAAAAAGCTTACCCCTGACATCTCCTCTGTACCTACTTCCAAGCACCTTAAAACTGTGCCCTCTCATGTTAGCCATTTCAGCCCTAGAGAAAAGACTCTGACTATCCATACAATCAATGCCTCTCATTATTTTATACACCTCTATCAGGTCACCTCTCATCCTCCATTACTCCAAGGAAAAAAGGCCAAGTTCACTCAACCCATTCTCATAAGGCATGCTCCCCAATCCAGGCAACATCCTTGTAAATCTCCTCTGCACCATTTCTATAGTTTCCACATCCTTTCTATAGTGAGGCGACCAGAACTGAGCGGAGTACTCCAAGTGGGGTCTGACCAGGGTCCTGTATAGCTGCAACATTACCTCTCAGCTCCGAAACTCAATCCCACGATTGATGAAGGCTAATGCACCGTATGCCTTCTTATCCACAGAGTCAACCTGCACAGCAGCTTTGAGTGTCCTCTGGACTTGGACCCCAAGATCCCTCTGATCCTCCACACTGCCAAGAATCTTACCATTAATACTATATTCTGTGATCATATTTGACCTACCAAAATGAACTACCTCACACATATCTGGGTTGAACTCCATCTGCTTCTTCTGAGCTCAGTTTTGCATCCTATTGATGTCTTACTGTAACCTCTGACATCCCTCCACACTATCACAACACCCCCATCCTTTGTGTCATCAGCAAATTTACTAACCCATTCCTCCACATGCAAATATCCCTTGAACATTTGCCACATTTCTTCCGTACATTTCCCTGAGAACATCTGTTCCCAATTTATGCTTCCAAGTTCTTGCCTGATAACCTCATATTTCCCCTTACTCCAATTAAATGCTTTCCTAACTTGTCTGTTCCTATCCATCTCCAATGCTATTGTAAAGGAGAAAGAATTGTGATCACTATCTCCAAAATGCTTCTCCACTGAGAGATCTGACACCTGATTAGGTTCATTTCCCAATACCAGATCAAGTACAGCCTCTCCTCTTGTAAGCTTAAGTACACATTGTGTCAAGAAACCTTCCTGAACACACTTAACAAACTCCACCACATCTAAACCCCTTGCTCTAGGGACATGCCAATTGATATTTGGGAAATTTAAATCTCCCACCATGACAACCCTGCTATTATTACTCCTTTCCAGAATCTGTCTCCCTATCTGCTCCTCGATGTCCCTGTTGTCTATAAAAAAACACCCAGTAGAGTTATTGACCCTTTCTTGTTCCGAACTTCCACCCACAGAGACTCCGTAGACAATCCCTCCATGTCTTCCTCCTTCTCTGCAGCCTTGACACTATCTCTGATCAACAGTTCTACGCCCCCACCTCTTTTGCTTCCCTCCCTGTCCTTTCTGAAACATCTAAAGCCTGACACTCGAAGTAACCATTCCTGTCCCTGAGCCATCTAAGTCTCTGTAATGGCCACAACATCATAGCTCCAAGTACTGATCCATGCTTTAAGCTCATCTGCTTTTTTCATAATACTCCTTGCATTAACATAGACACATCTCAAATCATCAGTCTGAGTGCGTCCCTTCTCTATAACCTGCTTATCCTCCCTCTTGCACTGTCTCCAAGCTTTCTCTATTTGTGAGCTAACTGCCTCTTCCTCTGTCTCTTCAGTTTGGTTCCCACCCCCCAGCAATCTTAGTTTGAACTCTCCCCAGTAGCCTTAGCAAACCTCCCCACCAGGATATTGGTCCCCCTGGGATTCAAGTGTAACCCGTCCTTTTTGTACAGGTCGCCCCTGCCCCAAAAGAGGTCCCAGTGATCCAGAAATCTGAATCCCTGCCCCCTGCTCCTATCCCTCAGCCACGTATTTATTCTCCACCTCACTCTATTCCTGGGTTCTTTCAGGTTTCTTGTTTTGTGGCTGCCTGTTTAGTGGAGGAATCTCAAGGTTGTATAATTTACACTTACTTTGATAATAAATGTACTTTGAACACTGACTATATTTAATATCCCCAATATATGGAACGACTCCTTTTCAGATCAACTAACATCAAATCTTGCTACTTACACCAGCTTCTGTAATATAACATGTAAGCATTATACACAAGAGAATATAGCAAAGTACTCTGCAGCCAATAAAGTAATTTTGAGATGTAAGCATAGTTGAATCATACGGTAACCAAAGTGTGCTCAGCTCTTCCAGACACGGCCTTGTGACCTGTTTGAGAATCCTCACTTAGTGATAACCATCAGTTAATGATGTTGGAAGAATCTCTGCCGAACTTGTTTGAAGTGATGTCTTTGGATCTTTTGCCCTCCTCCTGACACAGAGCCTAAGACGTCATTTGAAAGTTTCAAGCCAAGCAATCTTAAATTACGCCAACACATTCAATGTCCCCTGACTACTGTATTCTTCCTGAGGGAAACAAACTGAACCACTCTATGGAAGGGTTAGGGGCATGGAGGAGGCTTGTTTGATCAACGCTAGCACTCTGCTCTAATTCTCCCAAATCCCTGTTCAGATAAAAGCCTGCTAGTACTTTGAGCCCACAGACATTTTGCTTTCACACAGTGTGTGTCATGTTTAATATTATACACAATGAATGCCTCTGTGGATACCAATTAACATTCCAAATTACCATGGCAACAAGCACCTTTTTCATTATCTGATGGTTAAAGTTAAGATAAGAATGTTGCTTCTAATATTTTAAGATTCATTAAAATGCAAAATGATTTTGCTTGGATGTTGTGTGCAAAGCCCAGAACACTGCCCATAGATTAAACCCAAGGTTGACTGGAGGCCTTCTTACCGTTTCAGTTTCAAACCTGCTCTTCCATTCACTAGATGACTGATCAAAGACAAATACTTGAATGAAAATTACTTGTGTTCCTTCCAACAAGTTCAAGTTCAGTTTATTGACATTCAACTGTACTCATGCAAACTGCCAAAGGAAACAACATTCCTCCAGACCAGGGTGCACAACTGTGCACATAACGCACACATAAAGTAATATTACCACAAATAAATTAACAAATAGTAAGGTTGAGTTGAGTTCATCTCTGATCTTGGCAATCCATTTGCAAACGTTTTGTCAACATGTGAGGAGACATCATCAGTGCACTGTTCACTTGTGGTATGTCGTCATTCAGAGGGCACACACTCAGAGGACACACCTCTAATGAACAGTGCACTGATGATGTTTCCATGTATGGTAACAAAATGTTTGCAAGTGGATTGCCAAGATTGGAGAACAAATCAGCCTAACCATCAACCACCCAAGCTACACATTTTCCAAGTCATTTCCAATAATAAGGTGCATACACGATACAAGCTAAAAAGTGAACAGTCTAATGCTACTGGAGCTTTGTATGTGATGAGACTGTGAAATGAGATTCATATGCGGTGGCAGAGAGTTCAGCAATCTTATGTTCTGTGGGAAGAAGCTGTTTCCCATCCTAACAGTTGTTGTACCTCCTGCCTGATGGTAATACACCCTACTCTGCCCCCCCCCACTTTAATCCTCGCTGGGACCCTACCATCACCACACCCCTCTCAGTTTGAAAATCAAGGAGTCACAGGAGTCATCCTGTGTAAATCCTAAACATCTAAATCTTATCCTTGGCACTGACAAGATAGGTATTTTGTGATAATGGCCTTGGTCCCTTTAATTTCCTCCAATTAAATTATTTTTATGCTGCTCATCAGGAGTGCAAATGGAGGAGATTTCACCACACTTCATCAAAAGTCTCCACCATCTGGGCCGTCCCATTTTCTTGCAGCTCCAATCAGACAGAAGGTACAGAAGCCAGAAGTCCCATACCACCAGGTCAAAAACAACTATTTCCCTTCAACCATTTAGTTCTTGAACCAACCAGTACAAACTGATTTCTACAACTTTGCAACACTTTGGCACTTTGCACTAAAATGAACGAACTTTATTTACAAAATTCTAGATTGTTTTATGTCATTTCTAGTAAGCAAATGTAAAGGAGAACAAAATTTTTCTTGTGAATGCTGTTTTCCTGTGGCAGAGTGCCTATGATGTAGCTGCAAGTCAGCTTTTCATTGCATCTGGGTATCGAAGTACTTGTGACGATGATGATAAACTAGACTTGAACCTACCACTGCCTTCTGAAGTCCCCATGGGCTAGTAACTCCAGTGGTCAGGGACTGCAGGAGGCAGTGGCAAGTCAATGTCAAGGTTACTACCTCATTCACAAGTACAGGCGATGCTAAACTGAAACGATTCAGATTTTGCCATTTGGTTCAAGAACTAAGAGGTCGAAGGGAAGTAGGTGTGGAGGATTGGAGAGACATGTGCTTACCATGCTAGTGGTCGGAATGCAGCGCTGTAAGTCTCTGATGATGTGAGTGACATTTTTGGGGAAGCTATTGAGGAAGAAAGATCTGGAAGTCTATGTTAAATGAGTTTTCTGTGAAGGATTGCGAAGAGGCTTGTGTGAGGCACAAACGCCAACACCAAGCAGTTGAACCAAAGGTCAGTTTCTCTTCTTCATCTCCACTGTAATCTACCTACGTAACTGATCCTTCCTGGAGCACTGTTCTCTCATTTCCTACGCACATGCAGTGACTCTGACATTTACCAATAGGGGCACCAGGAGTAAAGTGAAAGGCAAAGTCAAGTTTGTTGTCAATTGTTTATCTTCTTGCCTACAGGCAGCTAGGGGAAGTGTGGGTCCAGCAGCCTCAAGCTAAGAAGGGAAGACTGTGGCGGGGACACAAACAGAGCAACACAATGAAGACCTGGGCACCTCACAAAGGAAAGCAACTGGATAACCTCACTAATCTCTGCAGTTCCAGGAGGGAATCACTTGTCCTACAAACTGCTCAGGTTTGTGATGTATAACTCGAGAAGGCATCACAAAGTGGCAGTGAAACTGGATTTGTCAAGTAGTTTAAGATCAAGTGTTCTATATTTCATTGCGCAAATTCCTAAACTCGGCTCCTCAGCTTCACACAATTCTGCAAATGCTTTCCCAGACTGGTTATATTAAACTTTTAAACATTGTCTGTTAGTCATGTCCCATCAACTGTTTTCACTCAGAACACTAATCACCCCCAACTCCTTGCCTCCCTAAGCAATTACACATTGAGTCATAGGAACAGATACAAGGCTGATCATCTTGCCAACACCACCAACTCCACCACCCCCACCACCCCCTGCACCCCCCACACACACTCTCTGTACCAAATCCACATGACAGGGTAACAGCATGAGGTTTATAGCCTTATTTTAAGTGAAACGTCCTTGTACAGTCAGCTATCCAGAACTAGTTTAACTGTGTGAGAAGGATCAAAGTCGGCACTGGTTTTGATGCAGCATATTTTGCAGTTTTGAGATTAGAAAAATAATAAGAAATAATGAACTACTTTTTAAAATTAGTTCAGATAATGTGGAGGGCATGGCAAAGGCAACATTTAGTGCCCATCCTTAACAGCGCTGACTGTTCTTTCTCTCATGACCATCACCCGATTTCCTAACTTTGTGAATATTGTCCCATCCAACCTGATCTCACAACTAACCACATCAAAGTTGCTGGTGAACGCAGCAGGCCAGGCAGCATCTCTAGGAAGAGGTGCAGTCGACGGTTCAGGCCGAGACCCTTCGTCAGGACTAACTACTTTCAAATCTCTTACTCACTCTTCCTTCAGTTAGTCCTGACGAAGGGTCTCGGCCTGAAACGTCGACTGCACCTCTTCCTAGAGATGCTGCCTGGCCTGCTGCGTTCACCAGCAACTTTGATGTGTGTTGCTTGAATTTCCAGCATCTGCAGAATTCCTGTTGTTTGTGATCTCACAACTATACTAGTGCCACACACCATTTAGAACCAACTCTCCTGAGAGGAAACTGTTCGCCACAAACTATACTTCTCCAGTGACTGGGACCAACAGGAGCAGCCCTAATCAACAATCTTGCCCACCTCCACAATGGATAATGCCACAGATAACAGAGCTGTTACTTCACAACAAGATGCTCATTCCCTAAAAGAGGTACCAAATTCTAAAGTCCCAAGTATCGGGTTTAAGAAGAGCTACTTCGGCTCATTCAGTTCTTGAACCACCTTGCTCAGTACAGCAACAGTGTGACGGCTTTGTACTACAATAAAACTAGTTTCTTTTGTTGTAATTGTATTCTTTCTTGTAATAATTTTGTGTAATTTATGTTTAATTTGATTTTTTTTCTGAATGCTGTTTATCTGATTCTATGTGCCTTTGATGCAGC
The DNA here is from genome assembly GCF_030028105.1 of Mobula birostris. Taxonomy (NCBI): domain Eukaryota; kingdom Metazoa; phylum Chordata; class Chondrichthyes; order Myliobatiformes; family Myliobatidae; genus Mobula; species Mobula birostris. The sequence continues at coordinate 45,700,772 of NC_092380.1, read as the reverse complement.
TGCAAGATTTTTTTTGTTGCACCTGTGCATACATGCATTTGTGTATATGACTATGAACTCAACTTTCAACTTTCAGCTCTGAAATCTGATGCTGTCAGTGGTGGAGTTTGCATGTTCTTCCCGTAATCATGTGGTTTGTTTTGGGTGTTGAGTTTGCTCAGTACAGATTCTATTTGGATTCCCAGACCTTAGGAACTGGTTATGAAGTCAGTGTTGGCAATGCTAATCCAGAGAGATAGGAGTGCTAGCATCAAATCCAACAGATGAAAGCAGTCAAAGGTGCCAAGCCCAGGAAGAATGGTCTTTACAGCAGTGACTGTGGTTCATGGACAGTAGGAAGGGTTCATCCACCTCATAAACCCTCCGCCTAGCACTCAGCACAACCCCCAATCTAGCTTCTTCCTCAGGTCTCATCTTCTGCTTGCAAACCCACGATATTTCCAGGCTCGGACTCATGATTAACCTCCCACATCCACCACAGCTTCTCCCACCCAACACATCTAGTGCCAGCGTCTTCGCTGATCAATATCGAGGCAGCATGTATTTAAGGTTACCTAAGGCAGGACACCCACTGAAATTAATTGGAAACCTCAAGGCATTCAAAAAATCCAAGTTTCCTTGATATAATTCTACCTTAAGCAAAAATCTTCAGCGAGAGGATCTATGATTGAGGCCCATTTTTTGTTATCTTATCTGATGCTGTACTGATTGGAAGTAAGGCCTGAATTACATGAAGGAAGAAAGTGTTAGTGCTGTAATTACCTCTGGCACAGTGGAAGTCATAAAATCGTACTTTAAAGCTGAATCCATTTTTGTCCTCTTTCAAAAGAACAAGCTTTGCATTTCAAACATAATTTATTGTGTGAAGTATATTAGCTGTTTCACCGTGAAAACACTTCATACAAATGAAAGCGCTATTAATGGAAGTTGCGCGGCAAGAATGACAATGAAAGATAAACATCAAAAAGTAAACCACTTACAGGATAAGAAAATACCACTGAAACATAAAAACAAAATACATTCAAAAAATTTTAACTTAATTAATGTAGAAGTCATTTGTGTAGCAGAGGTTTTGAGAGGTGCTTTTGTTCTAAACTGATGCCCAAGGCATGCAAAGGTGGTGGCAAGTCATGAATGCGTTCAGCACAGGCACTTAGTGCTGCCCACCAGCACACCGCACATCCCCGCAGCTTGCATTGGGCTGGGTGTCTTCTGCTACCCCTCCTCATTCACTTTTGGGAATGTACCCTCGACTGGGGCCAACTGGCTCTACAGAGCCACAAGCTACAGTTGAAACCTGATGTTGGAGCTCCAAGACTGGAGATGGGTAGAGAGTAGGTACAACCACGTAGATGACATAGCAAAGAAAACTGGCCTTCAATAATTTTTATTTGTGCACCACAGCCAATGCTGTTCCACTGTTCAAGAAAGGCTCTAAAAGTAAACCAGGGAGTTAATAGGCCGGTGAGCCTGACATCAGTAGTGGGAAAGTTATTGGAAGGTATTCTGGTGGACCGGATAAGACATTGGTGAGGTGTAATTTGGAGTATTGTGTGAAGTTTTGGTCACCTACCTACAAGAAAATGTAACTAAGGTTGAAAGAGTACACAGAAATTTTACAAGGATGTTGCCGGGTCTGGAAGACTTGAGTTATAAGCAACGATTGAATAGGTTAGGATGTTATTCCTTGGAACATAGAAGATCGAGAGGAGATTCGATGGAGGTAGACAAAATTATGTGGGGTATAGCTAGGATAAATGCAAGCAGGCTTTTTCCATTGAGGTTGGGTGGGACTACAATCAGAGGTCATGGGTTAAGAGTGAAAGGTAAGAAGTTTAAGGGGAACATGAGGGGAAACTTCTTCACTCAGAGGATTGTGAGAGTGTAGAATGAGCTGCCAGAGCAAGTGGTGCATGCAAGCTCAATTTCAATGTTTAAGCATAGTTTGGATAGGCACATGGATGGTAGGGATAAGGAGGGTGATGATCCCAGTGCAGGTTGGTGGGAGCAGGCAGTTTAAATGGTTGGCATTTAAATGATGGGCCAAAGGGCCCATTTCTGTGCTGTACTTTTCTCTGACTCTAAAGCATCCTATACGGACACATCGCAACTTGATATGGCAATGCTCTGCCCATGAAGGCAAGAAAAGTGGTCATCACCAAGAGAGTTGTGAACTTAGCTGAGCACATCATGGAAACCAGCTTCCCCTCCATGCTCTCTGTTGACATTTTCTGCTGCCCCAGTAAACACTGTCAACATAACCAAAGACCCTTTCCATCCTGGACATTCTCTCTTCTCTCTCCTCCCAACAGCGGGCAGAAGATGGAAATGTCAGGAATAATGCATCATCATGTTCAATTGTAGCTTCTAACCTGCTGTTGTAAGACTAATGAACTGCTCCTCCTGCAATAAAATGCACTCTTGAACTTAAAACCTACCTTGTTACAGCCTTGCACCTTACTGCATGCCTGCACTGCACTTTCCTTGTAACACTTTATTCTGCGTTCTGTTGTTTTTTCCCTTGTACCACCTCAATGAAATGAAAGACATGGACAAAATGCAAAACAAAATTTTTCCCTCTACCTCAGTACAATTAGTCTGTGAGGAACCCCTGTGCTATCCTGAGCCAATGGTTTGTAGTCCATATCCCCCAAGTTCAGCAGCCTCAGGTACTTTCACCTGCTGTAGTGATGCCAGCGCTCTGGCCAGCAGCTTCTGACAAAACAGCAGGAGGCATTCTTTCCACAATTAGCTACGTTTCACTAGAGAAGCAGAGTAATAGAACATAGAAACAGGCCCTTTGGGCCAATGGGTCATCACTAACAATCAACTGCAGATTTACCCAAATTCTGCATGAACTCCGATTAATTCTCCAAACATTAGTGTTTTTACGTACCACATAGAAGGAGGCAATTTTGTCCCATAGTGTTTACGCTGGCTTTCAGAACAGTCCCATTCCTGAATAACTTTCCCTGTAACATATTCCCTGTGCATTCTTATCGACATCCCTCAGGTTTTGCCTCTCACTCGGGGCAATTTATACTGGCCAATTAACCTGGCGACCTGGTCCAATAGTTCATTGTTTCATTGGATTTTTCCGCATTTCTAAAATTGTACATCGGAAGCTAAAATGTAATTGAATGTGAATGGTCTCATGAGGACACCTGGTCTATTCTTGTTCCACTGTGTTACAAGTTCTCTTTTCTTACAGGCAAGCATCCTTTCCTTTTCATCGTCTCCCTTGCCCCTTTCCCCTCCCTACCTTTTGTCTCTTTGCTTTTTTATGAGTTCTAATTTGTCCTATTAAGCAGAAACGTCAGCTCTGTTTCCCTTCCTTACTAGGTATTTGCTGTCATTTCAGATTCCCAGAGTAAACATGAGTCCTGACGAAGGGTCTCGGCCTGAAACGTCGACTGTACCTCTTCCTAGAGATGCTGCCTGGCCTGCTGCGTTCATCAGCAACTTTGATGTGTGTTGCTTAAACATGCCTCTGCTGCTTCCACAGAAGTAAAGTTCCTGGTCAAATCCTATTGAATTTCCTCAGCATCCTCTTACAGACATTGACCTCCTTTCCACAAGCAGAGCCAAAATTAGACACAATACTTAAGCCGGCAGCCAACCATTCATATTTTTCAAGGTCTAGCAAGTCCTCCATGTTTTTACATCCTCTGTCGCTTTTTATAAAACCAAAGACACCTCAGGACTTTTAGACAGGTTTATTAATTGCAGCACTGCAGCACAGGTAGTAGGAGCGTTGCTTCACAATGCCAGTGATGCCAGTTCAATCCTGATCTTGGGTACTGTCCGTGTGCACTTCTCACACTCTCACGTGATGCTCCAAAGACGTGCAAGTTGGTAGGTTAATTGGCCATTGTAGATTGCTCCCTGTGAGCAGGTGAGATGGAATCTGGGAGTAGATGTTGTGGATGTGGGGACACTCGGCTACAGGTAAGTTACTTGGGAGGGGAATGGAATTGCTCAGTAAACTAGTGTAGATTTGATATGATATGCAGCACCCCTCCCCCCATCCTTGATCATGTATAAAAATACTTGAATCATTGAATTTGGCACGCCACGGTAGTGTAACGGTTAGTGTGACACTATTACTGTTCAGGGCATCGGAGTGCTGAGTTCTGAGTTTAATCCCGATGTCGCACGTAAGGAGTTTGTACATCGTGGGTTTCCTGCAGGTGCTCCAGTTTCCCCCCACTTCCCAAAGACATATTGGTTTGTAGGTTAATATGCCACTGTAATTGTCCTGTGATTAGGCTGGGGTTAAATCGGTGGCTTGTTGGACCGGAAGGGGCTGTTCCACACTGTATCTCTAAATAAATAAATTTAAAGATTTATGCACAGACCCTCCTAGCTCTCACACTGCATTCTCTTAAAATTCATTTAATTCATAACATCTCTCACCATTCTCCCCGTTAAAATGACTCTATTCTTGTCTCCACTTTGAAGTTCACTTGAGAGAAAGCTGGTTATTATTCACACAATGGTAAAACAATATTGCAAAGAAAACTGGTGAAATCTACCAAAAGGCAGAATTTGCAGCTGGGAGGAAGTGAAGGAGTGGGATTCAATTGCTCTCTCCAAGAGTTGGGATTACTTAAATTAGATCTCACTGTGTAGGTTTTTCCAACATGGAGCAGAGAGAACATTAGTGACCATTTCAGCGTCAGTCCTTCTAAAAGAGGAAATTGACTGGGCACAAGTCAACCTTGTCACAAGTCAACCTTGTCACTCCCTCGTGAGGCCCTCCCTCCTACCACATCAGATGGAAATCATTCCCCAGACTATAACTCTTTTAGAGCTTTTGCATGGTAACTGAGGTTGCATTGTCTTGAGGGGTGCTGACCACTAGACCATCCTGGAATCACCATTTGGGGATTAATTAATACTGGCCTTCTGACTCCTCTTTCTGAGCAACAGGTGCTCTGTCATGAAATGAGAATCAGAATCAGGTTTATTATCACTGACATATACCACAAAATTTGTTGTTTTGTGGCAGCTGTACCGCGCACGACAGAAGGATCATTGTAGGTTACAAAATAGATAAAATGTGAAGAGGAATAATTATGTTCAGAAATCTGATGGTGGAGGAGAATAATGTTTCTAAATCATTGTGTGAGGGTCCTCAGGCTCTTGACTTCCTCCTAGCTGGTAATAATGAGAAGAGGGCATATCCTGGATAGTGAGGGTCTTTAGTGATGGATGCTGCCTTCCTGAGGCTCCATCTCTCGAAATATTCCTTGACGGTAGGGAGGGTTGTACTCATGACAGAGCTGGTATCAGACCACCAGTGCACCTTAGATGAGCTGAACTTACACATGGCAAACACCATCCCAATTTATGCCAGATCAGACATCAAAAGAGAGAGCAGCATATGTGGGGAGAGAAGTAGAATCAATGGTTGAGGTCAGTAACCTTCATTCGAACTCTCAGACAGCCCCACTCATTCCAGTAAGAATTTCCTGCCTGCCGAATGGGCAAGAAACTTTCTCAGGACTGCCACAGCTATTACCAGATGCTGTGCTTTTAAAGTGAGTGGAGGAAGTTCAGGAGAGATAGATGTTAAAGGTTTTCTTTTAAGACAGATTTACGTTAGCATGCTTGGAACATACTGTCTGGGATGGTGGATGAGGCTGATATGTAAAGGACATTTAAGAGACACTTAGACAGGCACGTGGATGAAAGAAAGATGGAGAATTAGGAGGGAATGGTTAGACTGATCGCGGAATAGGTCAGCAGAACATCATGGAACAAGGAGTCCGTACTCTGCCATTCTGCTCTATGTTCTAATTGACTACATAAAATGTTTTACTTTGCTTAAATGTTTTATTAGTAGTACATGATTTTAAGACCACTTTAAGAGAAGAATTAGGCCATTTGGCCCATTGAGTCAGCTCCGTCATCCATCATGGCTGATTTATTATCCCTCTCAATCTCATTCTCCTGCCTTCTCCCCATAAACTTTCACTCATTGGCTAATTAAAGAACCTGTCAACCTCTGCTTTAAATATACCCAATGACTTGGCTACCTCATTTGTCTGTGGCAATTAATTCCACAGATTCACTACCCTCTGGCTAAAGAAATACCTCCTCACCTCTGGTCTAAATGGACGTCCCTCTATTCTGCGGCCATGCCCTCTGTTCACAGGCACCCCCTCCCCACTACAGGAAACATTGTCTCCACATCTGCTCATGATATCCGAAGTGTGGTCTGACCAGTGCCTTATAAAGCCTTAGCATCACATCCTTGCTCTTATATTCTAGTCCTCTCAAAATGAATGCTAACATTGCTTTTGCCTTCCTTACCACCGACTCAATCTGCAAGTTAATTCAATCTTGCATAAGGATCCCAAGTCTGATTTTTGAATTTTCTCTATGCTTTTATTCCTTCTACTAAAGTGCATGACCATAAACTTCCTGACCACCTGTCACTTCCTTGTCCATTCTGCTAATCCGTCTAAGTCCTTCTGGCAGACTCCTTGCTTCTGCAACAACACATGCACCTCCACCTATCTTCATACTGTCTGCAAACTTACATTTTATGCTATGTTAATATGTTTTTTTCATCTTTAGTAATCATTTACTTCAATCTTAATGTCTCTTAATACAGCAAAGACTGAGGAGCTAATTATCAATTTTGGAAAGTCACGGGATGATGAGTATGCTCCAGTCTACATTAACGGAGACATAATGGAGAGAGTGTCCAGTTTCAGGTTTCTGGGAATACATATCTCAGAAGACCTTACATGGTCCACTAACATCACTACAATAGTTAAGAAAGCACAGCAACATTTATTTTTCCTCAGGACACTGAAGAAAGCTGGTCTACCTGAACAGATCCTGTCCAAGACCGGAAGAAGCTGCAGAAGATCGTGAACACAGCCTAGCACATCACACAAACCAATCTTCTAAGGACTCACTTTACACCGCACGCTGTCGGAGCAGTGCTTCCAGGATAATTAAGGACACGACGCACCCAGCCAACTTTTCGTCCCTCTTCCCTCCGGGAGAAGGCTCAGGAGCTTGAAAACTCATACGACCAGATTTGGGAACAGCTTCTTTCCAACTGTGATAAGACTGCTGAACGGGTCCTGACCCGGATCTGGGCCGTACCCTCCAAATATCTGGACCTGCCTCTCGGTTTTTTTGCACTACCTTACTTTCCCTTTTCTATTTTCTATTCATGATTTATAATTTAAATTTTTAATATTTACTATCGATTTGTACTCCAGGGAGCGCGAAGAGCAGAATCAAATATTGCTGTGATGATTGTACGCTCTAGTATCAATTGTTTGGCGACAATAAAGTATAAAGTAAAGTCGAGAGCATCTTAATATACTGTATCTCTGTGTGGTATCTCAGTTGTACAGCAGCTGATAGGAAAGTACTTCAGCAGGTCATCTCTAGGGAACAGAAGATCATTGGGACACATCTCCCAGCCCTGGAGGACACCTACAGCTCTCGCTGCCTAAGGAAAGCTACAAGCATCTGTAAGGACAATACACACCCATGCAATCATCTGTTTGAACTTCTTCCATCTGGCAGACGTTATAAGATTTTCTATGCCTGCACCTCCAGACTGAAAAACAGCTTTTTCCCCAGAGCTATAATTGCTCTGAACCAATCGATTAAGCATCATCCATAAATTTGTTATATTGCTACTTTAATACTGGTTTTATGGCTGTCCTGCATCTGAGTTGCGCTCTTGTACTGCTGCACATTGCTTGTACTGGCTGGTTACTTGATTTTATTTATTGTTTATTTATTTTATTTGTTGTTTTATAGCATTGAGTATGGGAGTTGCAAACTCATTTTCGCTGTATTGGTGCATGACAAATTGTACTATGCAATAATAATAAAGATATTTCGAAAGTCTCCTGGTGTCTGAGAACTGAAAAAAATATCAAATCTCTTCACAGCTCCTGTGCACACACACACCTTTGCTTTCTGTCTAATCTGGGTTTTCCAGGACACATGCTCAGCAGTACAACACACCTGGTATCACTCCACCTTCATGATTCAGAGACCCTGCCAATGTATACCTGTCCAACTGTACCCTATCAGTGTGGGCAATAATTGAGTATTCCTGTCCTCAGAGTGGCCTTTAATGAGTAAGAGGGTGAACTTGTTTTATGTTAAACTTTGTAGTTAAATTTAACTAATTTACATTTAAAGTTACACCCTCTTAGCTTTGATTTGTAGCTCTCAGTAAAGTATCCTGAGGAGGCTTCCACTTATCAGTTAGCAATTAATTGAAGGAAAGCAATGTTTGACTGATCTACTGCAGTCTGTGTCATAGCTGGCTGGTGGTTTAGAAACAGCGCACAGGTTGTCCCTGGGTTATGAACGCACAATTTACAGATACCTTGACATATAATCGAGGTCCCATAAGATTATTAAATTCAGACTTCTAACATATGAATGGAAGAACTCTTTTTTTTCTCTCTCTCTCTCCACATTTTAGTAACTGTTCTTTCTTATCAGCATTGTGTACCTCCGATGCCATTTATTTCAATATATGAAGGTATTGATACCATATCAAATGATTTTTATGTGTTTTACAACTTACAGACAAAATTGACTTATGAGCATGTAAAAATGGAACCTTCACATTGCCCCGGGGAGAATATAAGAACATAAGAAATAGGAGCAGGAGTTGGCCATCTGGCCCGTCAAGCCTGCTCCACCATTCCAATAAGATCATGGCTGATCTGACTGACCTGCATTTTCCCCATAACACTAATTTTCCTACTGCGCAAAAATTTATCCAACTTTGTCTTACATATATACTGAGGAGACCTCTACTGCTTCATGTACTTGAATTTTCAAAAAGCTTTGACAGAGTTCCTCACAAGAGTTTCACGAACAATATTAGAGTGTAACTTTAGAAAAATGAGAGTTGACCCATTGAAACTATCAAAAGTTTAGAGGGTAACAGCTTGGATTGAGAGTTGGTTGTGTTTACAGTAAAGTAAAGTGAGGGAACAAATTGGTCACCTGCAATTTATTTAATGGGGTACACTGGACATCACTGTTTCAGCCTCCATTATTCATGTTGACAATTTGATAGAGGGTTCCTAGTGTAATATTTCTAAGTTTGCAGACATCTTGAATCTAGGTGGAAATATGAGAAATGAAGAAGATGCAACAAGACTTTCTAGGAGATGGGAAGAAGATGAGTGAAATGGGGGTGATGAATGAAATGGAGGAAAGCAAAATGGGGTGAGTTAAATGGAGATGGAATCAAAAGAGTGAAATGGGGGATGATGAGTGAAATGGGGGAATGAGTGAAATGGAGAATGAGTGAAATAGGGATGAGTGAAATGGGGGATAAGTGAAATGAGTGATGAGTGAAATGAGGGATGAGTGAAATGAGTGATGAGTAAAATGAGGGATGAATGAAATAGGGATGATGAGTGAAATGCAGGATGAGTGAAATGGGGAATGAGTGAAATGAGGGATGAGTGAAATGAGGGATGAGTGAAATGGGGATGAGTGATACAGGGAATGAGTGAAATTAGAGATGAGAACAAGATGAGTGAGTGAGCTACAAAAGGGCAGATGGAATTTAATATGGAAAAGGTAAGGTTATCCACTTCAATAGAACAACAAAACACAGAAAGACTGAGTGTTTTTAAAAGAAATGTTGATATTCAATGATGCCTGATATACACAAAATACTGAGAGCTAACATGCGGGTGCCACAAGCATTTAAGAACAAGGCACAAGAGTGTGCAGATGCTGGAATCTGGAGCAACAAGCATACTGCTGGAGAAATTCAGCAGGATAGGAGAAAGAGACGGAGGAGGGGGCCCAGGGGAAGGAAAGAAAGGCAGGTGAGTAGAAATGAAAGGTCAGCGTGGAAAAGCTGGGGTGGGGGGGAAGGGAGAATCTGTTCACCAGAAGGAGAAATTGATATTTGGCATGAGGTCTTCCCTTTCTCCCACTGTCCACTCTCCACTCCGATCAGATTCTTTATTCTCCAGTTCTTGTCTTTTCCCACTCACCTGGCTTCACCTATCACTTTCCAGCTCGCCTCTTTCCCCTCCCCCCACCTTTTTATTCTGGTATCTTCCCCTTTCCTTTTTGGTCCTGAAGAAGAGTCTTGGCCCGAAATGTCAACTGTCTACTCATTTCAGTAGATGCTGCCTGGCCCGTTGAGTCACTCCAGTGTTCTGTGTGTGTTGCTTTGGATTTCCAGCATCTGTTGACTTTCTTGTGTTTGGCAGGTAACCATACCCTGGAGAATTGGAGCACTGAAATTTGGATGCCTGCCACTGTTCAGCCAGAACTATGACATAAAACCCCTCCTACAGCTAGCTCCTGATGGCCCAGGGCAATCAGAATGGTGCTGGTGAAAGTCCTCTCTCAAGGTCTCGATGTCCTATGAAGGAATTCAGCTTCATCTCCCAATTCATGAGGTACTGTCTTTTTCCCTCAAACTATGCGGGCATCCAAAAGTCACTGGACTGTGTAGACAGGTGTCCCTCAGCAATTCTGGGAAGCAGAGGAGGTTTGAGAAGGGGCACAAAGCAAGAGAGAATCGGTCTATGACCAGCATGATTACAGTATTGCTCCGAAATGCCCGGAAGACCAGTAACAAAATCCATAGAAATATGGGACCAAGGGCGAGTGGAAATAGGGAGAGTCTTGATGTTGTGCTCACTTTCTTTATTTTATGCACAGACATCACATGCTAAGTCACATTCCCAAACGTCTTTAGTCAGGCCTGGCCACCAGTAACATCTATTGACAAACCCTAGGGTGCGAGCTACCCCTGGATGCCCACCCAGGTTCAGAACCTACAGCCTACCAGATGTGCTGGACGGGTTCTTGACTGAACCAGTGGAAAATGAGTATATTGTCTAGGTAGGCAAAGACGAAGCGGTGTAGCATCTCCCAGAGCACGTCATTGATGAAGGTTTGAATTCCACTGAAGTGTTTGCCAACGCAAAAGGCATCACTCAGTGTTTGTAGTGGCCCATTAGTGTGTTGAAAGCCATTTTCAATTCATCTCCCACATAAATGCGGATTAGGATGTTGGTGATACAAAGATCGAAGTTGGCAAAGTAGCTCCCTGGAGAATTTCAAAGGCTCTGTTCGTGAGAGGGAGAGGGTACCAGTTTTTAACAGTGATCTTACTTAGCCCCCTATGGACCCTGCAGGGCCTTGGTCCACCATCCTTCCTGGTGACGAAGAAAACCCTGGCTCCAGCGGGGGATGTGGATGTTTGAATGAACCCAGATGCCAGAGCTTCTTGAATGTATTCGTCCATGGCTTTTCCATGGTATTTAGTCCTGGTGAGGTGGTACAGTGATGGCCTTTTGCTTGCTGAACATCTCTAGCAAGGGGAAGGTTCAACAGGTAGCTCAAGAGGCATGTCAGAATAGTCAGAGGTTGTTGGAGGGTTGTCGCAGAGCTAAGTCAGAAAGTGTCTTAGGCCTCTTTTTCAGGCATTTTACTTTTGCATTGGTTTGAGCAGTCCAGAATGACACCAGTAGCCCAATTAACTGTCGGGTTGCGAGGCAACAGCCAGGGATGACCCAGAATGAGTGGTATTTCTAGGGAGCAAATGAGATGGAGCTGGATTGATTCCACAGCAGGCCAATCTTGAGCTTGAGTGGGGATGTTTGGTAGTTGTTTTGACCTGGCACCGAAGGTCTCCCCATCAGGGCCATGGCAACAAGCTGCTAGTTGAGACAGGAAAAGGGAATTTTCAATCTTCTGAGATTCAAAACAAAATTTCCACTGCACCTGAGTCAATAGAGGCATTTAGGGAATGTTGTTGGTCTCCCCATGAATGCAACATGGAGAACATCACTCTTGCGGGACCTGAGCCGGGAGTGAGGCTAGCAACCATCTATCTAGCAGCCCTCTCTACACTGGATGGTCCCTGGAGTTTCCCAGCAGCTTGGGACAAGAAGTCTGATAATGCCCAGCCTCTCCACAGTAAATGTAGTACCCTCCCTTTCTTTTGGCCTGAGACAATCTGGTCCAGCTTATTTGTATAAGCTCCTCAGAGGTTAGGATCAACAGCAGTCAAGGAGGAGTCCTAGCCCAGAGAATAGGAGAGGACAGAGGCTAATCGTGGGGAGAGTCTCTTCGGAATAATCCCCTTCGTTTATCCCTCCTCCTTTCCGCTAATCAGTTATCTAGTCGAATCGCCAGGTCCATAAGACTCTCTAGATCCTCCACTGGGTCTCAGCTGCAAGGGCATCCTTTAGCTCATCACTCAATCCCATGCGGAATAGAGTGGTTGGTGCTTCCATATTCCAAATGCTCTCTGTGGCCAAGGTACGAAATTCTATGGAATAATCGGCCACAGACAGATTCCCCCAGCAGGTTAGGAGCTTTATCACAGACCCACGTCCTCCGGCAGGGTGATAGAACACCCTCCACAAAGTCTCTGAAAAGAGGTCTGCACTGGAACAGATGGATGAATCCTTCTCCTAGAGAGCAGTGGCCCAGGTGAGGGTTCTTCCAGAAAGGAACAAGATGATACAGGCTACCTTACGGTAGAACTCAGATGGCTGTAACTGGAAAGCCAAGGAACACTGAAACAGGGATCTTCAGCATACATCAGGGTTACCATTGCACCACACGGGAGCCAGTTGGTGCATCAATCCTTCATGAGTATTGACAAATTCTCCAGCTTGAACATTCCCAGAGCTGGCAGCCACTTCAGCCAAAACCTGATCCTGCCTACTGGAGTTAGAGAATTCAGGAAAGTGGTAAGGATCTCCGAAAGCACAGTGTCATGTCTGCCTACAGATGCTCCCTTGTATGCCAATGTGGTTCACAAGCATTCATACCCTGCTTGGCTCACGATGGTTCAATTGTGCTATTACGCAAGAGCTATGGATGATGGTGAACGCAAGTGCAGAGTATGTCTAGAATTAACTCAGATTCGAAATAAACAAGTCGATACAAATGAAATCAAAGTCGAAACCACGGACAGTGGTACTAGAAAAGAAACACCTATGATTGAGCACTGAGTGCTCAACACAGGGCCTTTAAATACAGACTTTCCATGAAGGACTCTACTGGGCAATAATTGGTATTCTGAGTCTTAGAGGGACAGCAGCAGCTAACCATACTCTGGGGAATTGGATCGCTGAAACTTGGATGCCTGCCACTGTTTAGTTGGGACCATGGCAGATGAACTGACAGTGAGGGGTGTGCGCTCCGGCCAACACAACAGCTCAGAGTGAACATGACAACAAATCCAGTGGGAATCTCTGCAAGGAAGCATGGAGATAACAAGGTCTGTCAGCAGATTTAAAAGTCTGACTGGCAGACTGATATAAATATTGGTTGACTTTTTTTGGTAAGTGGTTTTGAGTCTAATATTGCAACCCACAGAGTGGAATCTCACCTCAATGGAACCGAAAACAGCAGGGTCATTAGAAAACAAAGCAGAAACCAAACAAGTTACTGGGGACAGATGTGGTTCAACAATGAAGTTTACCTCTGCTAGTTACGGAGATAGAGGTGTTTAAGTCTATGAAGGGTTATGAAGAAAAAATACACTGTGTTCAAAAGACTGGGGAGACTAGAGAAGACATCCCTTCTCATATACTCATAAAGTTATATAGTACAGAAACTGGCTTTCTGTCCCTCTATTTCCACGCTGACCCTGAAGTACTTATGTACCAGAACTTGGTCCATTAGGTTTTACACTCAGACAATTCTAGTGCTTATCTGCATACTTTTGTACCACCACCCTCTCAGTTGGTGGATTCCACATTCCTTCCATGCTCTGGGTGAAAAATCTCTTCCACAAATCCCCTCTAAACTCTTCACCGTTATCCTAAACAATATCCTCCGGTTATTGATGCCTTTGTTTTTTCCTACAGATTACCATCTGTGCCCCTCATAATTTTATGCATCTCTTTCAGAAACCCCCATTTAGTGTCCTCTGCTCCAAGTTAGACAAATTCAGCCCATCTAGTCTCTCTTCATGACTGAAATTCTCCATCCCCGGCATTGAGATGCTGGAAATGCAGAGAAACACACGCAAAATGCTAGAGGTCAGGCTGCATCTATGGAGGGAAAAGGATAGGGTGTCTATCACCTATCACTTGCAACCTCTTGCTCTACGCCTTGCTTCCACCTCTTTATACTGTTTATCTGCCTTCTAGCTGTCAGTACAGATGAAAGGTCCATTTCCCTCCACAGATGCTGCCCGACCTGCTGAGTTCCTCTGCACTTATTTTGTGTTGTTAATCCAGAGCTAATCCCAGCACAGAATTCGAGAATTATTCCTGACACCATCTCCTACCACAAAATGAGCTGAAATGAGAAAGCTGTGAGTCTGCTGGGGTGATATACTGCATCTGGTGCTCCTGGTGCGGCCTTTTATATATTGGCGAGACCCGACGCAGACTGGGAGACCATTTCACTGAACACCTATGCTCTGTCTGCCAGAGAAATCAAGATCTCCCAGTGGCCACACATTTTAATTCCACGTACCATTCCCATTCTGATAGGTCTATCCACAGCCACCTCTACTGTCAAGATGAAGCCACACTCAGGTTAGAGGAACAACACCTTATATTCCGTCTGGGTAGCCTCCAACCTGATGGCATGAATATTGACTTCTCTAACTTCCGCTAATGCCCCACCTCCCCTTCACACCCCATCCCTTATTTGTTTATTTAATATTTTTTAAATATATTTTTCATTTTTTCTCCCTTTTCTTCTCTCTCTCTTTTTTCTCCCTCTGTCCCACTCACTATAACTCCTTGCCTGCTCTCCACCCTCTGGGCTCCCCTCCCCCCTTCTCTCTCTCTCTCTCTCTCTCTCTCTCCCCAGGCTTCCCATCCCATGATCCTCTCCTTTCTCCAGCCTGGAATCCCCTTTTGCCAATCAACTTTCCAGCTCTTAGATCCACCCCTCCCCTCCTGTCTTCTCTTATCACTTCAGATCTCACCCTCTCCCTCCTACTATCTCTCCTTTCAGTTAGTCCTGACGAAGGGTCCAGGCCCGAAATGTTGACTATACCTCTTCCTATAGATGCTGCCTGGCCTGCTGCGTTCGCCAGCATTTTTTGTGTGCGTTGCTTGAAATGAGAGCAAGGCCATTCAGGAGTGTTGTAAACCAACATTAACTGGCAGAAAGGCTATTCAATCATTCTTTCCTTCAGAGTCTAATCTGACTAAAAAATAAACTATGGAAGGCAACACACACAAGATGCTGGAGAAACTCAGCAGGTCGGGCAACGTCAATGGAAATGAATAAACATAGTATTTCAGGCCGAGGCCCTTCTTCAGCACTGGAAAAAAATGTCATTTCCATAGATGCTGTCTGTCCTGCTGAGTTCCTCCAGCATTTTGTGTGTTTTGCCTTGGATTTCCAGCATCTACAGATTTTCTTGCATTTGTAATAAGCAATGGAAGCTCATCATTTGTCTGTGGTAATTCCCATTTACAGAGTTTCCCCAGAGGTTGTGCTCTCTTATAGTTACAGAAGATAAGCAGACAAATCTGTGAGGAAATTCAACACCATCCCCCAACTGGACCAGTAAATCCTCCCCACACAAAGCAAGTCTAACCAATAGAGAACAAGGGATAATACTTAAACATGCTGCTGCCCGGAGCCACTTGGATTCTTCCTCAGGATCAGTATTACACTGTTCTGCACAAGCAGCAATCAAAAGACTTTAGAGCGCCACAGATTTTGTTGATATGTAAGCTTATTATCTGCAGGATCTCAGGCAATTAAGGCTGTTCCAAAGCTAATTGGCAAAGCATGACTCAGTTACTGCAACTTCGACGAACACATATTCCATTGATCGGCCTGTGTGTAGTGGGCCATCTGGATACAGAACAAAGCACCATATTCTATCAAAGGCAGGCAGAGCAGATTATGTGGTTCAGGGAGATTTCCTTGCAGTAACTAGCTGAGACATTTAAGAGCAAGATGTTCCAGGCTCTGGTCTTTGGACTTTGCCACAATTCTGTCCCCGAGGCCTGGAAGGGCAGAGAAAGCCCTTCTGGTATCTGGTGTCTCTGGCTGAAGGTACTTCAATGAATAAAAGATTAATCAGAAGAAATGTAAAGTACGACAAGTGTAAGCAATGAGTTCAAAGTTCAAAGTATGTATACTTTATACAACTTTGAAATTCGTATCCTTAAAACAAAGAAACCCAAAAGACGGTCAAATACCCAATGAGCAAAAAAAACCCGACAAACACGCAAACATTAAACGCAAGCAAATAGCATTCTGAACTGAAGCCCACAGAGATAGTCTGTCCCCTGTTGTTTAGTTCAGCTCAGAGCCGAGTAAGCCTTGTGGAGCAGCCAGCTGAACCTGCCCGTCCCCTTGCCTCAGGCCCCAACACCCTGACCTTTTCAATGTGGCCCAGCCTTTAAATCATCAAAAGCTCCAGTTCTGTCACTTTAATATGCCCTGGGCCCTGAATCCTGTCGCCTCGATTTGGCCTATACCCACCCTTTCCGAATCGGCCCAGCGCTTAAATCAATTGAACCTTAGGTTCCTCACTCTCGGCGATGGGCCCACTGCCTCTAGCACATCAGACTGCATCCAAGACCAAAGGGAAGTTGCAGGCTATTGTTTGTGATGATCATTTACCAGAAAAGGTGTGATTAACAAAGTATTTATTTGTTTTCCTCGTTTCGTTAGCCACTGGCCAGAAGCTGCTGAGATTCACCAGCACCATCCTAAACACGGTAGCTCAGTCTGTAGTACTCACCTGTGATGTATTTTTTCAATGGTGGGTGTGTATATACCCACAATACCACAGCAAAGGAAATGACTGGGCTGTTCACTGCCTGATTGTTGCTGTGATTGATTTTATAGACATATGTAACCATCTTCCACTCACCGCATTTACAGTACTGTGCAAAAACCTTAGACTCATACACTGTATATAGCTAGGGTCCTATTGCATGTACAGCTGCCACAAAACATAATCATGACATATGCGAGCCATGATAAATCCGATTCTGATATGTGTCTCTACAGTAGACTGAGAGTGCAATCATGGTTGGGAAAAATGGAAAGGAGAGGGAGGGAGGGGAAGCACTAGATAGACATTCTGTAATGATTAATAAGCCAATTGTTTGGATTCAAATGACCTTGCCTGGTACCTTAGGGCTGGGTGTATCTGTTCCCGCACCACCCCTACCCTGTACTATTGATGATATTAAGGAGGATGATTTCTGACTAGTTAACAGCCCTTGGTCAACTTTAAGGAATGCGAAGATGAAAAATGTTCAAGTAGAAGAGTGCAGTGAAATTCAATATATTATTGTTGTGTTTGAGATCATCAACGTGTGGTGACCGTGAAGTGCTTCTCTCCCCAAAATCTATGCTTGCTGTCCCCATAAAATCTCCAAGCATTCCTGTAAATTCCCCATCCATTCTTCAGATCATTCCATCTGCTGCCTGGGTCTTATTTCGGAGGGATACAGGCAAATAGAACCAGCATAGCTGGCACCTTAATCAGCATGGAGCAGATGACCAGGAGGGACTGAGTCTGTTCTGTATTACTTTGTGAGTCATTTCCCACTCTCAACAGCCTAGTCCAACCTTATTTTCTGATCTGACTTGTTACATGAATAAATGTTCAGATATGAATTCCCAATTATGCCAGTGATATTACACCTGATTATTTTTAGACTTCTATCCTACTCCCTTCCATTCTAACTTCATGGTATGTACTGCCATATGCTCCCTCATCCTTAATTTCACCCTCACATCTTTACTGGTCCCCAATGTCTCAATAAACTTTAACTTAATCTTACTTTTCAATGGAGAAGGCTTTTCTTGAACTAAAAGCTTCACCTCATGGTTCAGTAATATTGCATGTCTGTGATACTATTAATTTTAGTTTTCTGTGGTGACAGAGAGCTGAAATGTTGGAGGAGCTACATACCAGTCATCTAGTATGGTCAAAATGAAGCTGTTGGCTTAAAGCTTTGTCTGGTGGCCTAGGACAGCAGCTTACCATACACAGTTTGGGATATGAGCACAGCCAGGTGATACCAAGAGCAACACCTCTCCATCCTTGAGAATGACCTGCTTTGCCCTGGCATAAGATACATGTAGATCTTGCCAGACTATTCATGGGCACAAATTTCTTGGTTAGTAGTAGATGCAGCTTCAAAGTGGAATTCAGTGTTCCCAATAGCCTCTGCTACAGTCTCGCACACTGTTGATGTGTTGAGAAGCCTCTTCTCAACAACTGGTGTTCCAGAACACTTAGTCAGTGACAATGGATACAGATAAAATGCTGGAGGAACACAGCAGGCCAGGCAACATCTATGGAAAAGAGAACTGTTGACGTTTCAGGCCAGGACTCTTTTCCATAGATGCTGACTGGCCTACTGATTTCCTCCAACATTTTGTGTGTGTTGCTTGGATTTTCAGCATCTGTTTGTCAGACAGTTTGTAGCAGACAGTTTCAGTCATTCCTGAAAATAAATTGAGTAAATAAAAGAGTATGTATTACAACTGCATCATACCATTCAGCTACAAACGGTTTGGCTGAAAGATATATCCAGAGTCTGAAGAACACACTGCAAGCAATGTCAGCAGAACACACTACACTGAATCCAAAGCTCACCAATTTTCTCCTTTCTTATCACAATGCAGCACACTCCACGACCAACAGCTCACCAGCTATGCTGTCCCTTGTGTTCACACTTGGATCTCCTCAAACCCAGTCTCAGGAGTATGCACAACAAACAGCTGAGACAAATTGAGGGCTCCTCAAACAAGGTTTGATGCTTCGCTCCTGGACAAGCAGTCCTAGTGAGGGATTACGCAGGTGATTAAAGGTAGGTAGCTGGAAAGATTAAGGACAGAAATGGACTACATTTCTACACAGTGGAGATTGCGTCTGATGGCATCTGGAGATGACACATCAATCAGTTGACAACAGCAGAGTAAATTGTTAGAGTAGAAAGTTGTCCAGCACTGTCAGAAGTACTTCCTGTAGTTCTAAAGTCAACTCCTACAACCACCATGGAGGATACCCCAGAACCTGAGATTGTTTCACAGTCACAAGTCTCACCTGCCAAGCAGAGTGGCCCATCTCCATACCCCATGAGGAAAAACGTTATCCCACAAGACTAAGAAATCCTCCACAGCAATTAACTCTTTAGGCCTGAGTGCAACAATAGATGTTTATATAGTAGTTGTATTAGTTATATAGTTGAAATGCATTCTATATTGAGTTGCAATTTATAGCTAAGCAGGAAGGAGTGATGTGTATTTAATATTTCAGTAATATTTGAGCAATATTATAAATATATTGTTTGCTCAACCATTTTAGTTATTTACATATAAACAAGTAAAAGTACATCCAGGGTCTTCACGGACATTGTTAATCAGTCCCTGGCACAGGCAGTTGTCCCCACAAGCTTCAAGATTGCCACCATCGTGCCAGTGCCGAAGCATTCCACTGCCACAGGCCTGAATGACTTCCGTCCAGTTGCACTCACCCTCATCATTGCAAAGTGCTTTGAGAGACTGGTTCTATCACATCTGAAATCCTGTCTGCCCACTACCCTGGGCCCCCATCAATTTGCTTATCGCACCAACAGGTCAACAGAGGATGCCATCTCCACGGCACTTCACTCTGCCCTGACCCACCTGGACAGCTCCAACTCTTACGTCAGAATGCTGTTCATTGTCTTTAGTTCAGCATTCAATACTGTGATCCCCTCCAAGCTGATCCCCAAACTTCGCCAGCTTGGTATCAACTCATCCCTCTGCAATTGGACCTTGGACTTTCTGACTAACAGACCCCAATCAGTTAAGTTAGACAACCTCTCCTCCTCCACTCTCACCTTGAACACCAGCGTGCCTGAAGGCTGTGTGCTGAGCCCTCTTCTGTACTCCCTTTTCACCTATGACTGCGTTCCTGCACATGGTTCTAATTCCATAATCAAGTTTGCAGACGACACTATGGTGGTTGGCCTGATCAGAGGGGATGACGAGACGGCCTACAGGGACGAAGTCCAGCACCTGGCCACGTGGTGTGCCGACAACAACCTGGCCCTTAACACCCAGAAGACCAAGGAGATTATTGTGGACTTCAGGCATGCTAGGAGCCAAACTCATGTCCCCATCTACATCAACGGAGCTGTAGTGGAGCGTGTATCAAGCTTCAAATTCCTTGGTGTCCACATTTCCGATGATCTCACCTGGTCCCTGAACTCCCCCATGCTGATCAAAAAGGCACAACAGCGCCTTTATTTCCTGCGGAGCATCAAGAAAGCTCACCTCTGTCCCAGGATACTGACGGACTTTTACTGCTGTACCATTGAGAGCATACTCACCAACTGCATCTCAGTGTGGTATGGCAATTATCCCATATTGGACCACAAAGCACTCCAGCGTGTGGTGAAAGCTGCTCAGCGGATTATCGGCACCCAATTGCCCACCATTGAGAACATCTACCATAAACGCTGCCTGGGCAGGGCGAAAAGCATTATCAAGGATGCATCTCACCCTAACCATGGACTTTTTACTCTCCTCCCATCTGGTAGGCGCTATAGGAGCCTCCGCTCCCGCTCCAGCAGGCATAGGAAGAGCTTCTTCCCTGAGGCTGTGACCCTGCTGAACCTCACATCACAGCGCTAAGCAGTATTGCACCCATATTGTACTGTATCAGTACTTTTATATTTGTGTACTGTAGCACTTTTTATTCGCAGTTATTTTGTAAGTAATACTATTCTTTTGCTCTTCTGATCAGATGCTAATTGAATTTCATTGGCTTTGTATCTGTACTCGGCACAATGACAATAAAGTTGAATCTATTCTAATCTAATTTAATCAAATCAATGGTATACGTTATCACACCACCACATCACAAGTGAGTGCTTCACTAAAGTAAAAACAAAGAGTGAACATATTATTCCCAGTTCCATCTTTTTTTTTGATTAGTTTTATGTTTTGGAATTACAAAACATCACAATTTCCTCAACTTAAATGCCTACCCTTTAATATTAGCCATTTTGGCCAGGGAGAAATATACTGGCTGTCTATCCATGCCTCTCATTGAACATAGAACAGTACAGCACACTGCGGCTTCAAAGTTGTGCTGACCCATATAAACATGCTCTACACTCAGTCTAAGCTCAAAATAAATTTATTATCAAAGTACATCTCCTGTATGTTACCATACAGAACCCTGGGGTTAATTTTCTCACAGGCACACTCAATAAATCCAGAATAGAATAATAGCTATAATATAATCAATGAAAGACCACACCAAGTTAGGTGCTCAGTCAATGCTGAAACAAACCGTACAAATACAAAAAGAAAGAAATGATAATACTAATAAATATCAAGAACATGAGATGAAGAATCTTTGAAAGTGAGTCCACAGGTTGCGGGAACATTTCAAAGATAGGGTAAGTGAAGTTGAATGAAGTTATCCCCTTTGGTTTAAGAGCATGATGACTGAGGGATAATAACCCTGTCCTCATACACAGCTCATGACCCTCCATTTCTCTCACATTCATGTACCTATCTATGAGTTTCTGCAGATGCTGAACCTCAGTAGGTCAAGCAGCATCTGTGGGTGTTAGGATCCTGTGGAGAAACCTGTACACTGAGCACTCTCTGAAATGACAAGTACTGCCAACACACTTTCCCTGCCGGACCATTGCCTCCCCACGCTAAACGTCAGCCATGCCACTCTGTGGGAACTGCCCTAGTTTTATCGGGAGTTGTTGTAAGTCTGGAGTTCAGTTGCATCCGGTCACGCTGCCCCTGCACCAGCAGGGTCTGGAGCCCTGGTTCTGAGAGATGCTGGTCAACGAGGTCACGGTGGGTATCGGCGGGGATCTGGAATGTGGGAGCACCTTAGCTGTGCTCACCCCTACTCCGCTGGAATTACTCACAGGACCCAAGGTCCAAGTTTTCTCTCAAAAAAGGGTCCCCCATAACATGAATGGTCTTGCAGATATGTCCACAGTAACATTTCACAACACATAGAGCGGTTCCTTGTAAGGGCTGCCCCTGCACACATTTCACTTCCTTGCCCTCATATGCTGACTGGGCATGATATGGTGGCCTGTTTTACCACCCAGCAATGGGGGAGGTCCCCATTAGAAGTCACATATTACAGGGGTCCTTCACCCTGTACACTGGGGACCTTGGGCGGAAGATGTTTCACAGAGCAGTGCTGGGCAACAGATCATTGAACCAGTTCACTGACACCCCATCCACCTGTTCTTCCTGTGACCTACCCAGTTCAGAGGAGCTTAGGTTGCTCAGGGATCTACTGGTAGTTCCCTCATCCCACACCTCTCATTTCTACCTCCTACTCAAGATCCACAAACCTGCCTGTCCAGGTAGACCCATTGTTTCAGCTTGTTCCTGCCTGAATGAACTCATATCTGCATACCTCGACTCAGTTTTATGCCCTCTGGTCCAGTCCCTTCCTACCGATGTGTGTAACGCTTCACACGCTCTTGATCTTTTTAATGATTTCAAGTTTCCTGGCCCCGAGCATCTTATTTTCACCATGGATGTCCAGTCGCTATACAGCTCCATTCCCCATCAGGAAGGTCTCAAAGCTCTCCGTTTCTTTCTGGACACCAGACCCAACCAGTTCTCTTCCATCTAGCAGAACTTGTCCTCACTCATAATTTCTTCTTTGGCTCTTCCCACTTCCTTCAAACAAAAGCTGTGGCCATGGGCACTTGTATAAGTCCCAGCTATGTCTGTTTTTTTGTCAGCTAAGTGGAACAGTCCATGTTCCAAGCCTACACTTGTGTCACTCCCCCACTTTTCCTACACTTCATCAACAACTGCATTGGTGCTGCTTCCTGCACCCACGCCAAGCTCGTCTACTTCATCTACTTTGCCTCCAACTTCCACCCTGCCCTCAAATTTACCTGGGCCATTTCTGACACCTCCCTCCCCTTTCTCGATCTTTCTATCGCAATCTCTGGAGGCAGCTATTACAAACTCACTGACTCTCCCAGCTACAGTACTTGGACTATACCTCCTCCCGCCCTGTTACTTGTAAAAACGCCATTCCCTTCTCTCAATTCCTGTGTCTCTGCCACATCTGCTCTCAGAATGAGGCTGCCTTTCCTCCACCATCAATGCTGCCCACAACCACATCTCTTCTATTTCGCACACTTCTGCCCTCACCCCATCTTCCCTCAACCCCACCAGTGAAGGGTTACTCTTATCCTCACCTACCACCCCACCAGCCTCCGCATCCAGCACATAATTCTCCGTAACTTCCGCCATCTCCAACTATATCCCACCACCAAGCACATATCTCCCTCCCCCACTTTCCACTTTCCACATAGATTGCTCCCTATGTGACTCCCTTGTCCTTTCGTCCCTCCCCACTGATCTCCTTCCTGGCACTTATCCTTGCAAGCTGAACAAGTGCTACACCTGCCCCTACACCCTCTCCTTCACTACCTTTAGGGCCTCAAACAGTCCTTCCAGTTGAGGCAACACTTCATTTGTGTGTATGTTGGGGTCAACTATTGTATCCAGTGCTCCCAGCATGGCTTCTGTCCATCAGTGAGACCCATCTTTGATTGGGAGACTGTTTTGCCAATCATCTACGCTCTGTCCACCAGATAAAGCAGGATCTCCCAGTGGCCACCTATTTTAATTCCACTTCTCATTCACATTCCAACATGTCTATCCATGCCCTCCTCGACTGTCGCGCAGAGGCCACAGTCAGGTTGGAGGAACAACTGCTTATATCCCATCTGGGTAGCCTCCAACTTGATGGCGTGAACGTCAATTTCTCGATCTTCCAGTAATGCCCCCCCACCTTCTCTATTCTCCATCCCTTTTTCCCTCTCTCACCTTGCCTGACCATCTCCTCCCTCTGGTGCTGCTTTCCCTCTTTCTTTATCCCAAGGCCTTCTGTCCTCTGCTAACAGATTCCCCCTTCTCCAGCCCTGTATCACTTCCACCAATCAACTTCCCAGCTCCTTATTTCACCCCCCCCCGTTTCACCTGTCACTTTGTGTTTCTTTCTCCTCTTCCCCCCCACCAACCCATCTGACTCTGACTCCTCATCTTTTTTGCTCCAGCCCTGCTGAAGGGTCTCGGCCAAAATTGTCGACTGTACTCTTTTCCTTCGATGCTGCCTGGCCTGCTGAGTTCCTCCAGCATTGTGTATGTGTTTCGTTGGATTTCCAGTATCTGCAGATTGTTTTTGGTACAATTGTAGATGGTTGCCAGTGAGTTAAACTCAAAAAATCAGCGCACAAGAAAGAGCAGACTTGAAATACTCTTCCCAATCCGTTGGAACCTAATCATCTCATTACAGCCACTCCAACTGTGGTCTCAATGAGAGCAAGTTAATGCCTCTTAGTGTGGATCCTGGTGTGTCAGGATTGAGGAGCATCTAACATTATCTCAATACATTCTTCCTCATATTGTATAAATAAACCCTAACCCATCCACAGGGAGTTCAACTTGTCAGCTGAATGTGTTGGGAGAGTGCCAAAAGCAAACTGCTGGGGGATCTCAGTAGTTTCTGTAGAGACAGCAAAGGGACAGTCAAAGTGCACCTGCCCATCACTCAACAGTTCCTATAACCTATGGATTCACTTCCAAGGACATGTCATCTCATGTTCTCGATGTTTATCGCTTATATACTTTTCTTCCTTTTTCTATTTTGTATTTGCAGTTTGTGATCTTTTGCTCATTGTTTTCCGCCCTGTTGGGTGCAGTCTTTCATCGATTCTCTTATGGTTCTTGGATTTACTGTGTATGCCTGCAAGAAAATGAACCACAGGGTTGTATATGGTTACATACATATATGTACTTTGATACTAAATTTATTTTTAAACCTGGAAGCCCCCTGTCAGGGATGAGAGCATAAAGGAAGAATAAAAGAGATGAGAGGGAGGTTTGAGAAAGGTAGTTGCAGGTAATAGGTAGAACCAGGTGAGGTGAAGAATGATGGGCAGGTGGGGTAGGGAGGTGTGGGTGGTGAGGGGAGGGAGGTTAGTGGATGGGTATAGACTGAATCCCTAGGTTGAGCCAAGACTCTCCTGGACATCTTCAGATTCAAGAGGGGCAGTGAAAGATTAAGGGGTGTGTGGCATTACAGAGGTACCACTAGATGAGCGATGGTCTTACTGCATGGTGGAGCAGGCCCAAGGAACTGAGTGGCCCATTCCTGAAGAAGGATCTTGACACAAAATGTCAACTGTCCATTTCCATCCATAGACACTGCCTGACCTGTTGAGTTGCTCCAGGGTGTTACTCTAGGTGACTAGCAGCTGCAGTCTCTGTTGTGTCTCTGTGTGGTCTACACAAGACCAAAATAAGACTATAAGACCATAAGACATAGTAGCAGAATTAGGCCATTCAGCCCATTGATCTGCTCCAGCATTTCATCATGGCTGATCCCTGATCCCAATCAACCCCATTCGCCTGCCATATCCCTTGATGCCCTGACCGATCAGGAATCTATCAACTTCCACTTTAACATACCCACAGACTGTGGCAGAACATTCCACAGGTTCACCACTCTTTGAGTAAAAAAAATTGCTCCTTACCTCTGTTCTAAAAGGTCACCCCTCAATTTTGAGGCTGTGCCCTCTAGTTCTGGATACCCCCACCATAGGAAACATCCTCTCCACATCCACCCTATCTAGTCCTTTCAACATTCAGTAGATTTCAATGAGATCCCCCAGCATTCTTCTAAATTCCAGTGAGTACAGGCCCAAAGATGCCAAACACCCCTCATATGTTAACTCCTTCATTCCGGGTATAATTGTCGTGAACCTCCTCTGGACTCTCTCCAATGACAACACATCCTTTCTGAGATAAGGAACCCAAAATTGTTGACTGCTGACTAGTGTCCTATAAAGCTTTAGCATTATCTCCTTGTTTTTTATAATCTATTCACCTTGAATAAATGCCAACTTTGCATTTGCCTTCTTGACCACAGACTCAACCAATGAAGTAACCTTCTGGGGGTCCTGCATGAGGACTCCTAAGTCCCTTTGCACCTCTGATGTTTGAATTTTCTGCCCATTTAGATAATACTCTGCACTATTGTTCCTATCTGCAAAATGTATTATCATTCATTTCCCAACACTTTTTTGCCCATTCTTCCTACTTGTCTAAGTCCTGCTTCCTCAGCACTATCTACCCATCCACCTATCTTTGTATCCTAGAAACACAGAAAACCTACAGCACAATACAGGCCCTTCAGTCCACAAAGCTGTACCGAACATGTCCTTACCTTAGAAATTACCTAGGGTTACCCATAGCCGTCTATTTTTCTAAGCTCCATGTACCTCTCCGGGAGTCTCTTAAAAGACCCTATCGTATCCGCCTCCACCACCGTTGCCGGCAGCCCATTCCATGCACTCACCACTCTCTGAGTAAATAACTTATCCCTGACATCTCCTCCATACACCCTATCCTTGTTATATGCGTCTTCAGACTGTACGGATTCACAGTAATGCGAGGAGCACCGCCTTCCCGCCAATACAAGTCACATGCGCACTGCCTCACTCGCCAATACAAGTCACGTGTGCACGTCCCACCCGCCAATACAAGTCACGTGCGCACTGCCTCACCTGCCAATACAAGTCACGTGCGAACGCCGCACCCGCCAATACAAGTCACATGCGCACTGCCTCACCTGCCAATACAAGTCACGTGCGCACTGCCTCACCCGCCAATACAAGTCACGTGTGCATGCCCCACCCACCAATACAAGTCACGTGCGCACTGCCTCACCTGCCAATACAAGTCACGTGAGCACTGCCTCACACATCAATACAAGTCACGTGCGCGCGCCTCACGGTCTCACCGTTGGGATGAGAAGCGCCACTATCCCGCCAATACAAGTCACGTGCGCGCGCCTCACGGTCTCGCTCCCTCCACTCTCGCATTGGTTTTGCAAAGTGTGGATGCGTGATCTTAAATTTCTGTTGGTTTTACCTACGGCGCAGTGATTTTGTGCTTGAATTAATTAACTATTCCTCCTAAGCGTCCGATGTCAGGTCCTGGGCCGTCAGCCGAACGGCAGTAAACCGCTTCAACAGTGGAAAAAAAGTTGGAAATTATAAACAGCGCGGCATGTGGGACGCTACTGTCGGGAACAGAATCTTGCCTTTAAAGTTCTTTTGTTGCTTGACAATGCGCCAGCCCATTCTAAACATTTGGACAGCATTCATCCTAACATAACAATGCATTTCCTGCCACTTAACACAACATCGCTGATTCAACCACTTGATCGGTGTAATCCACATTCAAGGCGTGCATATGTTCTTACAGCGAACTCTCTCTCAGATGCTGCAAACAACAGACGATCTTGAAAATCCCGGGAGTTTACCAATGGTGAGGGAATGCTGGAAGTCAGAACACTTGGCACAAATGGCGATGGACTTGGACCCACGTTTAGAACGGAGTCAGAATTTCAGTCGTTCCCTGCCGTCAACCCTTCTTCCCTACAAGCAAATTTATGCTGAAAAACAAAATGCTGCTAAGCATACAACCCTCATCACTTTATGCAAATCGCTGTAATCTTTCTGCTAGCAGCAGTCATAAGAGTTCTGTGAGTCTTCCTTCACCCCTTGCTGGGCTTGATATTATCCTGAGGACCACAACCATCCATCTTACCGGTGTAAAGCTGCCCGACACCACAACAACCACTCATCTCCCGGAGCGAACACACCTGCCACTGTTAGTGAGTACTCTACTCCCTCGGATGTTAACTTCCTATGATTTATTACATTGAATATTACCTTAAATTGATTAAATATAATACAAATCTTGTCTTGTAGTACTACTTTTGTGTCATATTGGTATAAAATGTGAATTAGTTACAGATAAAACATATTTAGGAAGCCCTATTTTCTCTATTTAAATAATTATTCACAGTATGCGTTTTCACATTATAGGTCAACTTCGAGAAATGTATCCCTTGCATATAACGAGGATAGGGTGTACCTACTTCCAATCACTTTAAAACTGTGCCCTCTCGTGCTAGCCACTTCAGCCCTGGGAAAAAGCCTCTGACTATCCACACGATCAATGCCTCTCACCATCCTACACACTTCCATCAGGTCACCTCTCATCCTCTGTCGCTTCAAGGAAAATAGGCCGAGTTCACTCAACCTACCCTCACAAGGCATGCTCCCCAATCCGGGAAACATCCCTGTAACTCTCCTCTGCACAGCCTCCACATCCCTTCCACAGCGAGGCGACCAGAACGGAGCGATTCCAGCTGCGACAATCCGGGAAACAGTACCACAGCATCGAATCCAGCGTCAACAGTCTCCAGGATGGTCTCTTCTACCAGGCCATCCGATTTGAGTGTACTTCGATGTTACATTGACTGTTCCATTTATGAGAAATTATTATAAATTACTATGATTGATCATCTGTAAACTTTGCCACAAAGCCATTAATTCCACTGTCTAAATCATTGACAAATAATGTGAAAAGCAGCAGTCCCAATACTGACCCCTGAGGAACACCACTAGTCAGTGGCAGCCAACCAGAAAAAGCCGCCTTCATTCCTCCTCGCTGCCACCTGCCTGTCAGCCATTTCTCTATCCATGCCGTTATCTTTCCTGTAATGCCAGAGGATTTTATCTTGTTAATCAGCCTCATGTGAGGCACTTTATCAAAATGACGTCTGAAAATCCAAGTTAATGACATCCACTACCTCTCCTTTGTCCACCCTGCTTGTTACTTTCTCGAAGAATTGTAACAGTTTTGTCAGGCAAGATTTTCCTTTACAGAAACTATGCTGACTTTGGCTTATTTTATCATTAGTCTCCAAGTACCCTGAAACCTAATAATAATAGACTGCCAACCTCCAAGGTGAGGCTAACTGGCCTATAATTTCCTCCATTTTGTCTTCCTCCCTTCTTAAAGAGTGGAGTGACATTTGCAATTTCCTGTGCTCCAGGAAAATCTGCTCCTGATTTCTATGTCTGTGTGGTAGCAAGTTCTCATGAAAATGACGTCACAAGAGCATGGATGGTTGGCCTGCAGTGGCCGGGCCAAAGGGCTTCCATCCAAGTCGTATTGCTCCAAGAGCTTTGAATAAAGGTATTTACATCAAGGGATTGCTGGCACATGGGCTCACTTGTGTGCACTCACTCTGCTGGTGTCCAACAATTGTTCAAAAACAGTCATTTAGCATTCTGCTCAGAATTGGAATCACGTTTATTATCACTGACATAGGTCATGAAATTTGTTGTTTCGTGACATCAGGCCTCTGGACCGCTCACCTGAAGAGCTCATGTCCCGGATGCTGAGGACTCATGCCTGTGATGGAGCTGGCTCACTCATTCTTGAGAATTTGGATAAAACAGGTTTTAATTTTGAAAAGAAAAAATTTTAAATGTCAAGAAATCTAAACTTATATGTTTATAGAACAAGGTCTCAGCAATCAAGCAATATTTCGGTGCAACCTCCTGATTCTGTAATTTTTTCATAAAATGTCTTTTTCCTGTCATTACTTAGTTTTTGTGAACACAGTCAGACACAATAAAAAGCTAATTATTCCTATTTATTTGGTCTTATATAGACTTAGAGCTTTTAAATCATTGTGTCTACACCATAGATACACATATATGCAGTTAAATGTTGAATATTCACTTTTCTTCATTTTTTATACTATTTCACGTATACTCCTTTAAGAACTCTTACATCATGCAACTTTTATCATTAGCAGTAAATAAACAAAATAACAATTTTGGACATAAACACATTTTTAATTTTAAAGAGACAATTACTTTAATAAATCAACAGATTGTAAGCATATCAATTTAAAACAAAGGAAGTCCCATCTGACGGTGGTGACCGCAACCTGATGGTGGTGACCGCGACCTGACGGTGATGGCAGTGGCCCAATTACAACAATTCCAACCTTTTCACCACTCAAGTCAATGCTTCCTTGCTTAACAACTTTACTTAACAATTTGGTACAACAAATAACAATTTGTCAATGCACATTTTATCCTTCCGTAAATATTAACAACAATGGTAAACAGCAAAATAAAAACTACAGTACAACTGCAATGTTTAAGAATAATTATCAGAAAACACACCAGGAACTTAAAAAAAAATTCCATCCATTTCTGGGCTTGAAAATCTTTGAAAACGTCCAGTCAGCTTTATCAGGAACTAGATGATTAATATGCTCCTCTTCTATGAAGTCCATGACTTCAGCAGACAGGTGTTAGGTCTCCCTCGTCCTGCTTGCACGACCCGGTGATGATGGCTCCATCAGTTTGACCAGAATATCTTCAACTGGTACGGAGTACATATCCTCTCCACCTGGTTTTGGATGGAAGCGTGTGTTGGGCCCACGAGGGTGGAAAAACTCCACTTGAACATCTTGATGATGAGCATCCACAGTGACAGCCTTTGCTAATCACCAATTTTGGTCATAAATGACTGCAAGCCAACCTCCACAATTAATGACACCAGCAGATATATCTTTCGTATTTCTAGTTTGCTCTCATCGCCAGCACTTTTTCAGTTTGTTCCTATCTTTTATTATCTCTTGAAGTTTATTTTTCAAAGCTTTCACCTCTCTCAAGTACCTTGCTCTTGTTTTCTTCTTTTCCCTTTCCCCTGCTATAGACTGCCTACTGCGAGCTGGCTCCTGTATAGTCTGATCCAATGGACTATCTGGGGCAGTTTCTGGGCCCTTTCTCTTATGCTCTCTTGACTCTTGCTGTCTACGTTTCCATGCCTTTCTCTTACTCCTCTTTTCCCTCTTATTCAAATCAGAGTTTTTATCTTCCCATCCTCTACTCTCTTCTTCCATCTTTGCTTTTCCTTTCTCAGGTATTCCTCCTTTAACTCTGGCTCACTGTATATTTTCTCTCTCCTTTTTTTTTGGTATTCCCTGTTTCTTCTCCTTCACTCCTCCACTGATAGCTGCTGCCTAGCCATAACTTCCTAAAATACATAAAAGGAAGGTCAGAATTTAATGGAATTACTATGAAATTGTGCAAAATTACTATGAATTTAATGATGTTTAATTTGGTGAAATTTTATAAAATGATTATGAAATGGTGCAACTAAATTCATTTATGGTTTTAGTCATTGGGGATACATATAGTAAGGATATATTGTAGATCTGTGTGCGGAAGAAATAAAGGGGAAATTATGTATATTATAAATAAAGAGGTTAATGAAACATTACAAGCCATATTACTATTTATTGTGATCATAAATTATAGGCCTCCATTGAGGATGATTTGGATGTTTTTGTCAACACCGTCAAACCACATGTCACCACTGTCAGAGAGAAAACCTGACGGCGTTGACATCCGACGGTAGTGACAAAAACACACTTCTTTACATGATACGCATGAGTTGTATACAGGAGCCATCTTGTTTTCCCCCTTTTGCCAGCTGCCTCTGGCCTCTAAAAATGCATAAATTTGTGACATAATTTAAAATAATTCTTTCTATACAAAAGAGACAGTGTTGACGCATCATGGTTGTGACAGTAGCACCATCAATACATACGTAAAAATTATTGAAAAAATAGCAAACTTACAGGAGCTTGTTTGACCTTGTTGCGTTTAGCAGATGTGGAGGGTGGAAAGGGGGTCCTCAGGAATGCAGTTGACCATGTGGTTGCCTGAATTTATTGCTTTTTTATAAATATCTGACAGTGCTGACAAAAACTTGGGACACATTTTGAGCAACCACAAAATAAGAGTAAATATTGTTGAAAATTCTCTGCTTTTAGTTTTAAAGAGGTTTTGTACTCTACTCTTTCATCTGGCATATATATTATACATCTTAAATTTTTTTTCACGCTTTTTTATCAAATTGAAATGATAATCTCTTGTCTGAGGACAACTGATTTTGTGGGTACTGGGCCATCATATAATCTATAAAATTAAAAACAAACATCTGAAAAAATGTTGCATTTGTGCAAAAGACCCTCAGATGATCAACCTGATCATTTTAAATAAGAAAATGTTATTCATCTTCAACGGAATTAGCACTTTTCTTTGTGGCACATGTTTTTGCCGAACTCTCAAGAATCAGTGGGCTACATCTGCCAACCCCTGCAGCTTCTTGTGATCTCATGCATTGGAGCCTCCAATACACGACTTGGTGTACACATGCATATAGAAATTCATGGCTGCAGAGAGGTGCAGAAGGAAGGGCTTCAGATACCTAGGACATTGGAACTGATGAGGGGAAAAATGGGATGAGATAAATGAATGAATGCCCTTCAAAGGAGCTAGGACCAACCAGAGTCCTTCAGGAAAGTTCACTGATGCTGTGGGGAAGGGTAAAAGTAATCTGGCTGATGCTTAGGGTAAAGGTAGAACTGGAAAGATGAAAGTAACTGGAGAAGAAAAAGATTGAGGAATACACCTGTCACTAGTATAAGAAAGAATTTTAGACACCACCAGATAAGAAGATGAAAGGTAGGACAACAGTATTCAAGTGTAAACACAAGAAAACTTTTGAACAAGACTGCGAAGCTCAAGACTTCATTAAACAGATGGGATTGCAGTGTTGTGGCAGAACATGTTGAGATATGAGGAGTTCAGGAAAGAGAAGGAAGCAAGGGAAGTGGCATTATTAATTAGAGAGAACTTCATTGAGCTGGAATGGTCAAAGACCGGACCTCTGCTTAACAGTTAAATAGCAACGGTGGGGGAGATTCTACAAGTGGGACTGTTCTATAAGATGTAAATGAGTGGGATGAATATACAGGACTAAGGTTTCAGGAGTTTTACAAAGATGTACAAAAAAAAACACACAGTAGAGATAATGGGAGACGACAGCCATTCCAAAAGGAGGAAGAATTTTGTTCAGGAAAACTCATGGTCGGTACATTTCTGACCCAATGAGTTTAGTTCCAGGAGTTGAGCCAGGCTGAATGAAACAAGTACCAGTGAGGGAACATCAAGTTAACATCAATCATAACATCATAACAGTGGAAATAGATGTACGGTAGACCCCTCCAAAGTAGAAATAGTCAATTGGAAAAGGGCCAGTTTCAATATTGTGATAACAAATCTACCTTACCTGAAATGGAACCAAAATTTGGCAGGGGAGACTGTAATGAAACATTGGGAATCCTTTCCAGTGAAGATGTTTCCAGCAGACCCTTTATATAATACCCATTGAGGGGGAAATGCAACGAAATTAAATCCAGAGCTTCATGGATAATGGAAAAGCTACGTATAATACAGCAAAAAAGTAACAATTATATAGTGGTTAGTGCAAATCTATTACATCTCAGAGCATCAGAGTTCCAAGTTCAATTCTGGTGTCCTCTGTAAAAAGCTTGCATGTTCTTCCTGTGAATTCATGGGTTTCCTCAGGGTGCTCCAGTTTCCTTCCATAGTAGGTTAATTAGTTATTGTGATGAGGATAGGGTTAAATAGGCGAGTTGCGGGACGGGGCTGCTCACTGGTACAGAAAGCTCTGGCTGTGCATTATCTCTAGGTAAGGACAGACACACGTAAAGGTTAGGACTGACACTAGATTGTTAACATAAGTGAGAACCAGGAACATTCAGATGGAAAGCAAGAAAGAAAATGAGAGCGAACATAAGCAAGGACATTGCAGACCCAAAGGGATTCTATTCTATGCCTATTCAGCACTGTATCTGTAAATTAAATGTAAAAGCATTGTTCAACATGGGAGCAGGAAAAGGTTTGTGAGAGCAGCAGTAGGAGTGTTCAGAGAATGAAAGGGATATTTACTCCAGGAGATAGAGGTAACAATGGAATACTTTACATCAGCCTTCACCTAGGAAGAAGATCACACATAAAATGCTGAAAGAATGAGTTCCTCCAGCACTCAATGTTTTAGGAATAGCATCTACCCCTCCACCATCAGATTTCTAAATAGACAATGAACACTACCTCACTATTTTTGCTCTCTTTCTTACACAACTTATTTAATTTGACTGTAAATAAACAAAATCAACGCAGACACCTACTGCAGATAATGGATTACCTTCATTTTCTTCCTGCATAAAGTTAAAACAAAATTATTAAATATCACTGTTTTTTGAATTGGCATCCATCAATCCAAAAGATAACACAACATACGCACATGCAAAAGGCGCTATTTAAAAACTGTTCCTAGTCTAACAGCCAGTTCTGGCATCTCCAGGTCTGAATACTTGAAACCATAGTGGGCAAAACAGTTCTGAATTGTCTTAACTGCTTATTTTGTGCCAACTATCAGTGACAAAAATCACTGCCTTTTGAACACAAACACATACAACTTAAAAACTCAAACAAGAGAAAATCTGCAGATGCTGGAAATTCAAGCCACACACACACAATGCTGGTGAACGCAGCAGGCCAGGCAGCATCTATTGGAAGAAGTGCAGTCGACGTTTCGGGCCGAGACCCTTCACCAGGACTAATGTAAAGAAGAGATTTGTAAACTGTTTGGTCTAAGTACGGTGTAGCCTAATGGCCATGCAAATGCATGTGACTGACGCTAGTTAGAAACTTCAGTAAGAATTTTCCGTCCCAATTACTCCCAAATAAACAAAAGAAACCCCGGCTGTATTCTTCTTTAGTTTTTATATACAGTGGATTCTGGTCAGCTGGGCCATCGATTAATCAAGGCAGCTGCTTATCTGGAACAACTCTTAAAGAACATAAACTAATCGAGAAAATTGCCGGGATTCTCCTCGTTTAGTTAGGACACTATGTCGCTTAACTGGGACAGAAGACAGGTTGCCAATTTCTAACTAGTATCAGTCGAGTGCACATGCGTGGCTGTTAGACACCACGCTGAACTTAGAGCACACAGATTTTAAATAGCGTCAGTTGCATGAGTTCTTTTTCAAAAAAACAGTGTTTTTTTGTCGCAGTTGTCGAGAAATAAGCAGTAAGACAATTCAGAACGGTTTTGCTCACAGCGGTGTCAAGCTTTCAGTCTTGAAGATGCAGAAATTGTCGTTTGACATTACAGAATGAACAGTTTTTAAACAGCATCAATTTCACCTGCTCATGTTATTTTGTCCATTTGGCCAAAGAATGCTAATTCAAAAAGCAGTGATTTTTATCACTGATAGCTGGCGAGAAATAAACAGCAAGAAAATTTATAACTGTGTTGCTCATTATGGTTTCAAATATTCAGCCTTGGAGATGCTAGAAATAACTGTTCGACATTAACGGAACAAATATTTTTAAGTAGCAACACACACGAAATGCTGGCGGAACTCAGCAGATCAGGGAGCATTTACGAAGAAGGGTAAAGCAATCACTTTTGTGTAGTCTGTTGTCCCTTCTATGCTCTTGCTCTTTCATTGGTCCTGTTTACTGTTACTGTTCTGCACATTTCTGAGTATGCCCCCAGGAAAAAGAACCTCAGGGTTCTATGTACTCTGATCATAACTTTTACTTTGAACATTGAAAACCATTTTTGATTCTGCGCCTTTCATTGCACTAAACATAATCTGACTGGTATTTTCTGGTACTGGTATTTCTGCACACAGCCAATCTGTCCAAAGTCCAAGCATGGGTTAAGCAATCGTAAAGACAAAATTCTCTGCAGATGCTGGGGCCAAAACAACACTCACAACACGCTGGAGGAACTCAGCGGTTCGGGCAGCATCCGTGGAAACGAACAGTCAACGTTTCGGGCCGAAAGCATTCGTCAGGACTGAAGAGGGCAGGGGCAGAGACCCTATAAAGAAGGTGGGGGGAGGGTGGGAAGGAGAAGTCTGGTAGGTTCCAGGTGAAAAACCAGTAAGGGGAAAGATCAAGGGGTGGGGGGAGGGAAGGAGGGAGGGGATAGGCAGGAAAGGTGAAGAAGGAATACGGGAAAACACAATAGGTAGTAGAAGGAGGCGGAACCATGAGGGAGGTGATAGGCAGCTGGGGGAGGGGGCAGAGTGAAACTGTGCTGGGGGAAGGGAGGGGAAGGAAATTAACGGAAGTTGGATTCAATGTTCATACCAAGAGGCTGGAGACTCCCTAGACGGTATATGAGGTGTTGCTCCTCCAACCTGAGTTTAGCCTCATCATGGCAGTAGAGGAGGCCATGTATGGACATATCCGAATGGGAATGGGAAGCAGAGTTGAAGTAGGTGGCAACCAGAAGATCCTGTCTGTTGTGGCGGATGGGGTGGAGATGCTCGACGAAGCAATTCCCCAATCTGCGTCGGGTTTCACCGATGTAGAGGAGGCCGCACCGGGAGCACCGGATGCAATAGATGACCCCAACAGACTCAAGTGAAGTGTTGCCTCACCTGGAAGGACTGTTTGCGGCCCTGAATGATGGTGAGAGAGGAGGTGTAGGGACAGGTGTAGCACTTAGGCTTGCAGGGATAAGTGCCGGGTGGGAGATCCGTGGGGAGGGATGTGTGGACCAGGGAGTCGCGGAGGGACCAATCCCTGCGGAAAGCAAAGAGGGGTGGAGAGGGAAAGGTGTGCTTAGTGGTGGGGTCCTGTTGAAGGTGGCGGAAGTTGTGGAAGATAATGTGCTGGATCCGGAGGCTGGTGAGGTGGTAGGTGAGGACAAGGGGAACCCTGTCCCTGTTGTGCTGACGGGAGGATGAGGTGAGGGCTGGAGTGCGGGAAATGGAGGAGATGCGGGTGAGGGCGTTATTGATGATGGCAGAAGGGAAACCACGATCCTTAAAGAAAGAGGACATTTGAGATGTCCTGGAACGGAAAGCCTCATCCTGGGAGCAGATGCGGAGGAGAAGGAGGAACTGGGAATAGGGAACGGTATTTTTGCATGTGGCAGGGTGGGAAGAGGTATAGTTGAGGTAGTTATGAGAGTCAGTGGGTTTATAGAAGATGTCAGTGGACAGTCTGTCTCCAGAGATGGAGACGGAGAGATCGAGAAAGGGTAGGGAAGTGTCCGAGATGGACCAAGTGAACTTGAAGGCTGGGTTGAAGTTTGAAGTAAAGTCGATGAAATTGATGAGCTCAGCATGGGTGCAGGAAGCAGCACCTATGTAGTCATCAATGTAGCGAAGGAAAAGTTGGGGAGCAGTACCAGTATAAGTTTGGAGCACAGACTGTTCCACATAACCAACGAAGAGGCAGGCATAGCTGGGGCCCACGCGAGTTCCCATAGCTACACCCTTGGTCTGAAGAAAGTGGGAAGAGCCAAAAGAGAAGTTATTAAGTGTGAGTACCAGTTCTGCCAACTGGAGGAGGGTGGTGGTGATGGGGAACTGGTGAGGTCTATTGTCCAGAAAGTAGTGGAGGGCTTTGAGGTCTTCCTGATGGGGAATGGAGGTGTAAAGAATTGGACATCCATAGTGAAAATGAAGCAGTCGGGACCGGGAAACTGGAGTCATGGAAGAGGTGGAGGGCATGGGATGTATCCCGGATGTAGGTAGGGAGGGACTGAACGATGGGTGACAAAATAGAGTCCAGGTAGGCAGTTACAAGTTCGGTGGGGCAGGAGCAGGCAGAAACTATGGGTCTACCGGGACAGTCAGGCTTGTGGATCTTGGGGAGGAGGTAAAACCAAGCAGTGCGGGGTGTGGGAATTATGAGTTTTGTGGCTGAGCATGGAAGGTCTCCGGAGTTGATAAGGGCGGTGATGGTACGGGAAACAATGGTTTGATTTCCTTCTTCACCTTTCCTGCCTATCCCCTCTCTGCTTCCCCTCCCTCACCCCTTGATCTTTCCCCTTACTGGTTTTTCACCTGGAACCTACCAGCCTTCTCCTTCGCACCCTCTCCCCACCTTCTTTATAGGGCTCCTGCCCCCTCCCTCTTCAGTCCTGACGAAGGGTCTCAGCCCGAAACGTTGACTGTTCGTTTCCATGGATGCTGCCTGACCTGCTGAGTTCCTCCAGCATGTTGTGCGTGTTGCTTAGACCCCAGCATCTGCAGAGCATTTTCTGTTTACAATTCGCTGCTCTGTTGCGAAGTCTGTCTGAGGTATGCCTACCCTGAAGTTTAAAACTTCCCTTCGACGGGAGTTCAGTGACACCCTCTCTCACTGTTCCCCCTCTGTGATCTCCGTCTCTCTCCAACTCTTCGACCACATCCTGACCCAGACTCTCCACCACAGCCAAGTCTCCTTCCTGGGAATGTGTCTCCGCCGCCATCTTGTACCGCAGGGATACCAGCTCTGGTTCCAGGCCTCTCAGTTTGGGCCCAGCGAGGGTCACGGGTACCTCCATTTTATTGACTGCTGCTCCCGCTGGATTCTCCACACCACGCTCACTGCCATGCGGAGATACCTACGGGCCCTGTCCCTCTCTCTGCCAGCACTCCGGGCCTCGTTTTCAACCATCTGCCATGGACCTCTCCTACACTTCATTCTCCGTCAGATTTACGCCTCCAACCGCCATTTCTTCTCCTTCCTCGCGTCCAAGAAGGACCACAAGCCCACGACGACGAGCTCCTCCAGCCTGGACCCCGACCCCTCGGACCTCGACTTCTCAGGCCTTCAGCAGGCTGAAGACCCATCCGCCTCTGACTCTGACCCCAGCTGGAACTACAGCCTCCTGGACATGGGCACCAGCCCCCGGCGGGCCATGGACTCGCTCGCTTCTGACTCCGACCTCAGTTCTGACGCCCTACAGCCCACAGGCTCCGCCAGCCCCAGCTCTAGATCCAGCTCGGACCGTGTCCTGACCCTCTCCAGACCAGGACCACTCTTACTGCTGCTGGGTCCTACCGCTCATCTTATTCCTCCACCACCCTCTATTCTCCCCATGACTCCCAACCTTCCCTCTACCCCTCATCGCCCCTCCATTCCTCTGATCCCTCATCCTCCCCTAACTCCACTCTCCCTGAACATCCCAACCCCCAGTCTCCCTCCTGAGACCTCCCAATCTTTACCCTCCTCTGACCCCAGCCCCAACCCTTGCCGTGTCTTCACCATCCCCTCTGACCTTCCCCTCTCTGAGGCAGAACATTCTGTCCTCAGCAAAGGCCTTAAATGCATCCAATGACTTGGCCTCCACAGCCACTCGCGGCAACAAATTCTACAGACATACCACCCTTTGACTAATGTTGTTTCTCCACATCTCTGTTCCTTCAATCTTTAAGTCCTGCTCTCTTTTCCTAGGCTCCCCTACCATGGGAAATAACTTTGCCATATCTAGTCTGTTCAGGCCTTTTAACATTTGGAATGTTTCAGTGAGATCCCCCCGTCATTCTCCTGAACCCCGGGGAATACAGCCCAAGAGCGGCCACATGTTCCTCAAACGGTAACCCTTTCATTCCTGGAATCATTCTCGTGAATCTTCTCTGATAGATGGGAAAAGACTGCTTAAATAGATTGGCATGGACTTGATGGGCTGAAGGGCCTGTTTCTGTGCTGTACTTTGCTCAGACTCTGTGACACTATCTGAGAACCTGCCGGAAATGCTGATTTTATTTTTACATGTATATTCAATATTCATACTTTTTCACGTGAGATTACACCAGTGAGGAAATGCTTTTATCCTGAAAGTTGCAGACAGATACAAAAGGTGAAAGTATTTTTGAAAAAAAAATTCCGCCGGGAAATATTGTGGCTTGTGTAACGAAGCATCCTTCTTTGATGGTAGGACAAAATAGAAGATTCATTACTCATTTAAAATGCAAACAGGGTTTCATCCACCATCAGCATTGGTTGTAAAAACAAAATAATAATTGTATTTTTGTTGCTGATTGGAAGAATATTATATCAATAAAGTATCTCATTCAGAGCTTTAAAGTAACTTTATTTTTCATAAACACCTGTAACATTAAGTTTAGCCTATAATACCTATAACATGTTGAAACCTAAAGGTTGACTATCTATTAAACTAATACTGAAAACATTAGTAACTAATGGAATCTAAGGAGTCTGAGGGCCTGAGGGAAATGCAGCTCACATAGGGGAAACAAGCAGCAAAAAGTTCGAACAAGGGGAGGTGCCTTTGACCTTTGGCATGGGCTAGGGGTGGACTTGGGGGCTGCTGTTGAAGACCATGAGGGAAGTGGCACCCTCTCTCCCTGGCGCTCTGCCGTGACAGATTCCCAGATGGATACTGGACCAGCCACTCTCTCTTGTTACTGCTACAGCGTCTCTGCTGTAATTTGGAGAGGCCCAGGATCCAATGCCAGGCCTCGTTGGCGTCGGAGGCCACCAGATCCAAGTTCTTCCTCTTGCCTTTAAATACAACTGTGAAACAGCAGTCGCTGGGTGTTTCCATGGCGTACTGCTGCATTCCCTCCGTCTGGTGTCCTGGTCTTAACTCTTTGATGTCGTCG
This sequence comes from Mobula birostris, assembly GCF_030028105.1. Taxonomy (NCBI): domain Eukaryota; kingdom Metazoa; phylum Chordata; class Chondrichthyes; order Myliobatiformes; family Myliobatidae; genus Mobula; species Mobula birostris. The sequence goes on along the minus strand of NC_092380.1, from coordinate 45,660,586 downwards.
ATCGAGACTGCAAGGGGTCAGGTGGGGGTAGAGAGTAAAACAGCAGCAGAGATCAGAACAAGAGATTCAGTCACAGATTCACAAGCACAATAGATTCTGCAGAAGCTGGGAATTCAGAGTAACACACACACACAAAGTTATTTATTCACCCCACTTTACCTATTTAGAGATACACTGTGGGACTGGCCCTCTGCCCCAAAAAGCCACATCGCCAAACACCCCACCTATTTAACAGCAGCCTAATCACAGGAGAATTTACAATGACCAATCAGCCTTCTTTGAACAGCAGAAGGAAACCCACATGGTCACAGGGAGACTATACAAACTCCTTACACACGACACTGGTACTGAACTTTGAATTGTTACCCGCCCACTCCCTGCCCCCCATCCCTGACCGAGCAGCAACAACATCACACGAACCACTCTGCTATTGTGGTGCCCTAAAATGCTGGAGGAACTCTGCAGGTCAGGCAGCATCTATGGACAGGAATAAAGAGTCAACACTTCAGGCCAACATCCTCGTGTGTGTGTGTGTGTGTGTGTGTGTGTGTGTGTGTGTGTGTGTGTGTATAAACAGTTATGGATGCTGCCTGACGTGCTGAGTCCATTCTGCATTTTGTGTGTGTTGTTCTACCATCTGCAGAATCTCTTGTGGAAAGGCATCATTGTGTTGCTAAACTGTAGAAATTAGGATTGTGAGGTGTGGGGCTTCAGGTTTCTGTAGCTCCTGCTTGATGGATATGACTCATGTCATGTTTATGGGAAACCTGGATGAACAGAGAAATGGAAATGGACCAGGAGGCGAGAGACACAGGGGGTTAGGAGGAGCATATTGCATATCACACACACACACACACACACACACACACACACACACACACACACACACACACACGCACACACAATGCTGGAGGAACACAGCAGGGCCGGTGAATTGTCCTGTGATTTGTCTGGTGTTAAACAGGTGGGCCGCTGGGTGGTGTGGCCTATTGGGCCAGAAGGACCTGTCTGCACTCCATCTCCAAATAAAACAGAATCAATAAAAGATAGAATCCAGGTCACTGACGCAATGAAGCAGTAGCTCTACTGGCCTCAGCGTGGTGCCATACCAGGAATCAAGGACTAATCCCTGCACTTGTTGGTGGCCAAGACAATTTCGTAAAAACTTTTTAAAAATATATGTTTGCTGCCACACCATCCCTCCAAGACTTGTCAACACTCACACATTTGGCTCCTGGCTGACTTCAGGATCTTGTTGGAACTGCACCACACCGTGCAACAGTCTTCTTGTAGTTTGTAAAATCGTGACTTCATCCATGAGGCAGATCTGATCTTCAGCATGTGACTACCCTTGAGAATGGCTGCAATATCGTCATCGTTGATGAGGCCTTGGGAGGAAGACAGAGAGGACACATCAGATGGAGTGATGGCAGAAGGGAAGTGGAGGGTGGGAGGAGTGGGTAGTGAAGGGGGGAATGGAAGGGAGGGATGGAGTGATGGAACAGACAAGTGGAGAGTGAGGATCTGGTGAGGCAGGGGTAAGTAGTCAGGAGTTAGGAAGGTAGGGGAGAGCAGTGGAGGACAGAGGAAGGGTGTTAATGGGTAGGAGAGGGGAAGCTATTGCAATGAGTGGGATAGAACACCAGAGCACACTACAGGCCTTCAGACCACAGTATTGTGTCAAACTTTTAACCTGTTCTAAGATCAACATAACCCTTTCCCCAGATAGAGCACTCCCTTTTTCTATCATTCATGTGCTCTGTACAGGTCTTTCTTAAACATCCCCAATATATCTGCCTCTACCACCACCCCTGCGGTGGTTCCACACACACACACCACTCTCTGTGTACACTCCCTGCTATTTGCCATTCCCACCCTGGGAAAATATCTCTGGCTGTCCACTCGATCTATGTTTGTTATGACCTCGTACACCTCCCTCAGGTCCCCTCTCACCCTCCTTCACTCCAAAGAGAAAAGCCCTCGCGTGCTCATCCTGTCCTCATAAGACTACATGAGGATGGGTTAAACTAGTCCAGGCAGCATCCTGGTGAATCTCCTCTGCACAATCGATATGAGGAAGGGGGGAGACTGGAAGCTTTCAGTTGAACTTGTAGGAAATCCATGGTGTCTTGCCACTGTGCCATACCAGTGGCAAGGGGAGTGAGATAATTAATGTGGGCGGGAGACTGCAGGTAAATAAAGGATCTGTGAGGTCATGACATGTCATCGAGAGATCTGCACAGAAACAGGCCCTTCGACCCATCATTTCAGTGATGTCATCTGTACTAGCCCCAGAAATCAGCATTTGATCAGTAGCCTTCTACAACTTGGATATTCCAGTGCCCCAAAGTCTTTGGAACACAGCCCCCTTTAAGTAAAAAAACAATGCAGCAATTGTGCCTGTACATTTATTTTTACCTTCATCCACTTCGCACGATTGTGGATTCCAGCCTTCTGTGTTTCCTCCAGGACCAAATGATTCCTCTTTCCATTTCCCTACTTTCATTGACCCATCTTCAGGCACCGGTTCCCTACATTGGAGAGCTCTTCTGCAGGCTCTGCGTTGCTTCCTTTCACTTCTCGCCCCTACTATTGACAGTTCTCTTTGGAGTTTTGTCTGCCACTTTCTCACTCGCTTCCTCTCTCTAGCCAACTTCTCCAGAGATCTCTTTCTCTTGCCCACAGATTTTACTCGCCTGCTCTGTCGCACCCTTCTCTTGACCACTTGCACATTGGTGAAGTTACTCCACCCACACCACAGCCGCTCTTTGTCATTCTGCTGCTGCTGAGCTCCGATAGTTGCTTTGCCCTCGCATCCATTTTCCTCCCTCTTACCCTCTCCATCCCAGTGTTCATCCACTGGACTTAGCTCCAGTTCAGTCGCCTCTGTTTGCCTAAGAGCCTGTACAAGACGTAACCTCAGATCTTCCGGAGCCAGTTGAGGACTTTGCCTTCGATCAGCCAGTCCCTGTGACGAGATCCCCTGCTCCTTTCCTCCATCCCCTGACTCTATACTCGCCTCCTCCATATTCTGGCTTCTAACCTCTAGATACACGGTGCTGATTCTGTTGACCGGTGGTCCAGACCGTGCAGCAAAGCCCCCTGGCTTCAGTTCTTCAGCGTTGGTCTTTATTTTGCTGACTACCGGCTCTGCTGTGCCGAGTACCCGCTTGACTTTCACAGTGCGGGGGCGCTTCTTGATGAACTTCTCGTAGGCCCACCAGCCGATGATGGTGAGAGAAATGCCCAGCAATAGACCAAGGACCACCAGCCGGAATAGTTCGCTGAATTCCATTGGTTTCGTTCGTGATTGCAAGAAAATGTCGTGGAAGTAGCCTACCGAATCACGGGGACTAGCCTCTCCTTGAGCACTCAGATGTACTGGCCTCAGCCGGCAGTTTCTCGTGGTCAGGTTCAGGATCATAATGACTTCATAATCTACCTCATCATGATCAAGCATGTGACTGCAGGAAAATACAGGTTGTTATGGACACAGAAAACATCCCCTCCTCCTTGGACTCACTCTCCCTTGACCATGACTCTGAGCCAATGCTGATAATGGAATTCCTTGTTCTACTGGATATCACCATACATTCTGTCTTTTTGCAATTGATAGATAGCCCCATTTTGCACTTTCTTCAACAAATATATCAATTAAGTTTTGTAGTTCTTCCTCCATACTTGCAATTAACACAGTGTCATCTGCATATCTGAAATTATTGATGTTTTCACCGCCAACTTTGGTTCCCAAGATGTCTCTTATTTTTTGTAATATTGTTTCACTGTACACATTGAACAAATCAGGGGAGAAAACACACCTTTGTCTATCTATCAATTGCAAAAAGACAGAATATATGGTGATATCCAAAAAGAAGGAGAATCCTATCTGAAGGCTGAGAATAAACGGGGAAGACATAAAACAAGTACAGAACTTTTGCTGCTTAGGAAGCTGGGTGAAATCAGATGGCAGGTGTGACATGGACATCAAAAGAAGAATAGGGATGGCAAAAGACACCTTTACGAGAATGAGAAGTATACTGACCAACACTAAACTAGGCATGACACCCCGCCTCAGAGTACTGAAATGTTATGTTTATCCAGTTATGTTATATGGCTCAGAATGTTGGACAATATCTAGTAAAATGAGGGAATGAATTGAAGCAGAAGAGATGTGGTTTTTGAGGAGGATGCAAAGAATATCATGGATGAAACGAATATCTAACGAGGATGTCATGAGCAGAGCAAGCACAAAAAGAGAAATAATGTATGAGATCATGAAAAGGCAATGTAACTTCATTGGAAACACAAAATTCTCTGCAGATGCTGGGGTCAAAACAACACGCTGGAGGAACTCAACAGTTCGGGCAGCATCCGTGGAAATGAACAGTCAAAGTTTCGGGCTGAGACCCTTCATCAGGACTGAAGAGGGAGGGGGCAGGGGCCCTATAAAGAAGGTGGGGGGAGGGTGGGAAGGAGAAAGCTGGTAGGTTCCAGGTGAAAAACCAGTAAGGGGAAAGATCAAGGGGTGGTGGAGGGGAAGCAGAGAGGGGATAGGCAGGAAAGGTGAAGAAGGAAATCAAACCATTGTCTCCCGTACCATCACCACCCTTATCAACTCTGGAGACCTTCCATCCTCAGCCACAAAACTCATAATTCCCACACCCGCACTACTCAGTTTTACCTCCTCCCCAAGACCCACAAGTCTGACTGTCCGGGTAGACCCATAGTTTCTGCCTGCTCCTGCCCCACCAATCTTGTAACTGCCTACCTGGACTCCATTTTGTCACCCATTGTTCAGTTCCTCCCCAACTACATCCGGGATACATCCCATGTCCTCCACCTTTTCCATGACTTCCAGTTCCCCAGTCCCGACCGCTTCATTTTCACTATGGATGTCCAAGCCTTATACACCTCCATTCCTCATCAAGAAGGCCTTAAAGCCCTCCATTACTTTCTGGACAATAGCCCTCACCAGTTCCCCAGCACCACCCTCCTCTGGTTGGTGGAACTGGTACTCACACATTCTAGCTTCTCTTTTGGCTCTTCCCACTTTGTTCAGCCCAAGGATGTAGCTATGGGTACTCGCATAGGCCCCAGCTATGCCTGCCTCTTTGTTGGTTATGTGGACAATCTATGCTCCAAACCTATACTGGTACTGCTTCCCAACTTTCCTTTCGCTACATTGATGACTATATTGGTGCTGCTTCCTGCAGCCATGTTGAGCTCGTCAATTTCAAAAATGCTATTCCATATTCCCAGTTCCTCCGTCTCTGCCACATCTGCTCCCAGGATGAGGCTTTCCGTTCTAGGACATCTGAAATGTCCTTTTTCTTTAAGGATCATAGTTTCCCTTCTGCCGTCATCAATGATGTCCTCACCCCATCCTCCCGTCACCACCACAGGGACAGAGTTCCCTTGTCCTCACCTACCACCTCACCAGCGTCCGGATCCAGCACATTATCCTCCGCAACTTCCGCCACCTTCGACAGGACCCCACCACTAAGCACATCTTTCCCTCTCTACCCTTCTCCACTTTCCGCAGGGATCATTCCCTCCGTGACTCCCTGGTCCACACGTCCCTCCGCACGGATCTCCCACCTGGCACTTATCCCTGTAAGTGTAAGTGCTACACCTGTCCCTACACCTCCTCTCTTGTCACCATTCAGGGCCCCAAACAGTCCTTCCAGTGAGGCAACACTTCACTTGTGAGTTTGTTGGGGTCATCTATTGCATTTGGTGTTCCCTGTGTGGCCTCCTCTACATCTCTCCAACTTTCGGTAATTTCCTTCCCTCATCCCAGTTTCACTCTGCCCCCTCCTCCAGCTGCCTATCACCTCCCTCTTGGTTCCGCCTCCTTCTACTACCCATTGTGCTTTCCCTTATTCCTTCTTCACTTTTCCTGCCTATCCCCTCCCTGCTTCCCCTCCCCCACCCCTTTATCTTTCCCCTTACTGGTTTTTCTCCTGGTACCTACCCGCCTTCTCCCTCCCATCCTCTCCCCTACCTTCTTTACATGGCCCCTACCCCCTCCCTCTTCAGTCCTGACGAAGGGTCTCAGCCCTAAACGTTGACTGTTTGTTTCCATGGATGCTGCCCGACCTGCTGAGTTCCTCCAGCGTGTTCTGTGTGTTGCTTTTACCCCAGCATCTGCAGAGTATTTTGTGTTTACGCAAAACAGTGGAGATTTCGGGCTGAGACCCTGCTTCAGGATTGAGGGGCAAGGGGGGAGAAGCCTTAATTAAACATATTGACTCTGAGAATCTCCCATCCACCGCCACCAACCTCATAGTTCCCACACCTTCCATTTCTTCCTTCGACCCAAGATCCGCAAACCCATTTTTCCAAGTAGACCCATTGTTTTAGTTTGTCCTGATCTGTTGAACCCATATTGGCATAGCTCAACTCTGTTTTATTCCCCCAGTTCAGTCCCTTCCTCCCTATATCCACGCCATTTCACACACTGGATCTTTTCAATGATTTCAGGTTCCCTGGCCCCCATCATCCTATTTTTTACTATGGATGTCCAGTCCCTATACACCTCCATCCCCCACCAAGAAAGCATTAAGGCTGCCCATTTTTCTCTGGACACCAGACCTAACCAGTTCCCCTCCACCACCACTCTCATCCGCCTTGCAGAATTGTTCTCACAGTAAATAATTTCTCCTTTGGCTCCTCCCACTTCCTTCAAACAAAAGTTTTAGCCATGGACACTCACATGGGTCCCAGCTATGCCTGCCTGCCTATCGGCTACCACCCCACCAGCCTCTGCGTCCAGCAGAAAATTCTCTGAAACTTCCACCATCTCCAACGGGATCCCACCACCAAGTACATCTTTCCCTCCCTCCCCACTTTATGCTTTCCACAGGGATCACTCCCTACGTGACTCCCTTGTCCATTTGTCCCTACCCACTGATCTTCCTCGCAAGCAGAACAAATGCTACACCTGCCCCTACACCTCCTCCCTCACTACTATTCAGGGCCCTAAACCAGAGGTCCCCAACCTTTTTGGCTTGCGGACCGGTTTAATATTGACAATATTCTTGCGGACCGGCCGACCCGAGGGCAGGGTGGGGGGGTGGGGGTAGGGTTGCCAACGGACGAGAGTAGCAGTCAAATGCGTTGTTTACACAGAAAGACTACAATGACCATGAAGCCTTGCACGGGCACCAGTGCGCATGCGTATCGTGACCTGTCGATTCCCCCCCCCCACCCCACCCTGCAAATCCTTTTTGGCGATTCTGTTCGTTGGGGTGGGTGTTAATCACTACTGGAATATAGGCGATAAGTGGGTAATACACTCAATTTTGTATCTAAAAGGGTTTATCTAACGAATTTAATATTAAACATACAGCGCATATTTTCCTCACATGAATACAGTAATAAGTCAATTATCAGGGGAGGACAGGGGAGCTTGAAATAAGTGTTGAATGAACTTCCAGTAGAAGTGGTAGAGGCAGGTTTGATATTATCATTTAAGGAAAAATTGGATAGGTATATGGACAGGAAAGGAATGGAAGGTTATGGGCTGTGTGCAGGTCGGTGGGGCTAGTTGAGAGTAGCATTCGGCACGGACTAGAAGGGCCGAGATGGCCTGTTTCCGTGCTGTAATTGTTATATGGTCACTTATAAGTCAATAGCATCATAACATTTTAAGTAACATTTGGATATTAAACACACAGCACATATTTTCCCCGTATAAATATATAAAATCATTGCAACACACCAATATTGCTGAATCAGTGGGAGCCCTGGGCTTGTTTTCCTGCAATAAGACATTGCCATCGAGGGGTGATGGGAGACAGCGATAATCGAAGGGGGTTCCTTATGTCCAGTCTATTCTGCAGTTTAGTTTTCGTTGCATTCATTGCAGAAAACTCCGCTTCGCAGAAAAATGTTGGAAATGAAAGCAATGTTTTCAGCGCTTTCGTGGCTATCTCAGGATATTTAGCCTTGACTTTGATCCAAAATGCCAACAGAGATGTTATGTCAAACATACTTTTCAGCCCGCCATCACTTGCAAGCTCGAGGAGTTGATCTCCTTCCCACCCTGACACGGATGATGCGCGGGTCATGACCTCGCATGCGTAATAGCTGATCAGTGGCCGTGACAGGGAATGAAGAAAGGTGCAGCCGACTCCTATCGCCAAATCATATCGCTTCCTCGCGGCCCGGTAGCGCATGCTCTGCGGCCCAGTACCGGTCCGCGGCCCGGTGGTTGGGGACCGCTGCCCTACATCATGGCCCTCTACTTTTCTAAGCTCCATGTTCCCATCTAAGAGTCTCTTAAAGGACCGTATTGTATCTGTCTCCACCCGCCGTTGCTGGCAGTGCATTCCACACACTCACCACTCTCTGTGTAAAAAAACTTACCTCTGACATCACAAACAACAGGAATTCTGCAGATGCTGGAAATTCAAGCAACACACATCAAAGTTGCTGGTGAACACAGTAGGCCAGGCAGCATCTCTAGGAAGAGGTACAGTCGATGTTTCAGGCCGAGACCCTTCGTCAGGACTGGAGTCCTGTTACATTGAGGGGTGACCTTTTAGAACAGAGGTATGGAGGATTTTTTTTTTAACCAAAGAGTAGTGAATCTGTGGAAACAGCTGTGGAAGCTAAGTCCGTGGGTGAAAATTGCTAGTTTCCTGATTGGTCAGGACATCAAAGGTTATGGCAAGGAGGCAGGTGTATGGGGTTAAGTGGGATCCGGGATCAACCATGATGTAAAACTGGAGCAGACTTGCTGGGCTGAATGGCCTAATTCTGCTTCTATGTCTTTAAGTCTTATGGTCTAAGAAGACGAAATACAAGAATGGAGGATAGTGGACCATGGAAGAAGGAGAGGAGGTTGGGAATCAGTGAGAAATGATGAGCTGGAGATGAGAAGAGGAAGGATGTGAGGGTGACAAGAATGGGGGAAAAATAAAGAGGTAGGGAAACAGAAGAGTGGGGTTAGCAGTAGGAGAAATCAACGTCCGTGTCATCAGGTTGGGGACTACCTAGTCAGAGCTTACATTTCTTGCACAACTGACACAAACTCACATTATAGAAAATAGTAATATGAGCCAATTTCTCAGAAAGCAACACCCTCCCTGATGGAAGAGAGTAGATAGTTTAAACTGATGTTCTTTCATCACAACTAGGAGAGATTTGAAGTTGAAGATGATTTAGGCTACATCCACACTACACCGGATAAATTTGAAAACAAAGCTTTTTCTCTTCGTTTTGACTCTCTATCCACACTAAAACAGCATTTTCATCCCCCGCAAATGGAGATTTTCAGAAACGGTCTCCAGAATGAATAAATCTGAAAACGCCCAATATCCGTTGCAGTGTGTACAGGGTAACCGGAGCTTTTTAAAACTGCTGTCATGATGTGCCAGAACAGTGGCAGCAGCCCAGCATTTCATTGTTTTCTTCTTCTTCTTCTTCTTCTTCTTCTTATTATTATTATTATTACTATTTTATTGTCGCCAAAGAATTGATACTAGAGCGTACAATCATCACAGCGATATTTGATTCTGCGCTTCACAGAACCTAACAATTTCAGAACAGACGGCAACGAGACTGAAGCCAGAAGAGTTAGAAATGTACTCACCAAATACTTTGACTCATAGTTTACTGAATAAATAAGTATACTCGCTTTGCCCTATTTTCTGTCCTTGCTTGTATGAAGGTGGTTTACCTATTTATGCAAGTACTTCTCTGACAATAGATGTGTAACAGCCTAATGTAACACGAGCCATGGAGTCCCTACCCAGCTTCACATCATGTAAAGCAGCATCACCATTCATCCAGTAACACACGCAGACTGGGTGCCGGTGTTTCAGGTTAAGTGAATGCAGTTTTATGTCAGGTCTAGTTGAGCCTATTGTCCTGTGCACAAATAATTGAGATAGAAGTAAAATGAAAACCTTGCTTGCAACAGCATCATAAGCATGTAGGTCCAAACAATACACAGAGTATAAATTATACATTAACTATACAAGACAGTAAAAGAATTTGGGTATTCTCCCTGTGACTGTGTGGGTTTCCTCTGGGTGCTCTGGTTTCCTACCATATCCCAAAGATATGCAGGGTCTATCAGTTAATTGGCTGCTGGAAGTTGTTCTTCATGAGCGGGTGAGTGGTAAAATCTTGAGGAAGTTAATGGAAGTTAATCTCATTAGGAGTATGAGGTGATTTGTTATGTCACCAAAATTCGTTTGTTGTACAGTGGAGAACATTCTGACTAGCTGCGTCACACCCTGGTATGGACACTCCAGTGCACAGGATGGCAGAGGCTGCAGACTCAGCCAACTGCTTGATGGGCACAAGCCTCCCCATCGTCAAGCACAGCTTCAAGGGCAGTGCCTCAATGAGGTGGCAATCATCATTAAGGACTCTCGTATTCCAGGATATCTCCTCTTCTACGCACTGCCATTAGGGAAGAGGAGGTGCAGGAATCACTCACTGTTTCAGGAGCAACTCCCTCCTCTCCATCATCAGATTTCTGAATGGTCCTTGAACCCATGAACAGCACCTCATTATTCTTCTTTTGCACTATGCATTCACTCTTTTATGCATTTGTTTATTTATTTACTATTTATCTATCTACTTGTCTGTCTATTTATTTATTATTGTGACTTGGTCTTTTTATGTCTTATACTGCATTGCTGCCACAAAACAATAAATTTCAAGACAGATGTCAATCATATTTAATCCAATTCTGACTCTGATTCTGAAATGTGGACAGAGTAAAATAAAATTAGTGTAAAATGAATGGTTGATGGTCGGCATGGTTTTGGTGGGCTGAAGGGCCATAACTTTACCAACTGAAATGTTTGTTCCTGTGGAAATAAATCTGAGCCAATCATGTGGTATGTTGTCAACTGAGAAAGACCAGGTGATTTAAACCCAAAGAGTGCTATGTGAGTTCATTCTTACCCTCAGCCATTACCCTCCATAATGAGTCAACCTATACCCGGGAAGTGATGACCCATCCAGTTTGACTTTTTTTTGTTCATTCTTACTTCTCTTCTAATGTTTATATCTGTGCACTTGTAATGCTTCCGTGACACTGTAATATATTTTGGGATCAATAAAGTTTGTATCTATCTCATCATCGTGGCTATCCCTCAGGGTCGAGGATGATGGTCTTCGTTCTGAAGAAGTGGCCCACAGAGTGAAGACACCTGTGCGTGTATTTGTTTAACGTGTACTTGATGTTGCACTCCAAGAAGCACACGATACTTCACAAATCAACCAACTGATTCCAATGGCATGGAAACCACAACAATTAGAGCTGATGGATTTGTTGCAGCCTTCATCCGCCTTCACAGCCTTTGAGTTTGAAGTAACTTCATCCATCTGTTCCACCGTTGAGGTCTTGGTTGGATTGTTCTTTGTCAGGGACCTCACCCTCGACCTTACCGCAGGGGTGACCCTACCAGGAGCGTAACTCCAGATGGCATTGCTCTCGGGATCACAGGACCACACAAGCTTCTCCACCACGACAAGGTGACAATCCAAGGAGAAGCTATCTATCTACCTATCCAACAAAGTGCCCCTTCACTTTACTTAGCTTAAGTGCTTCCAACAGAAATAGGGCCCAAACTGTATGTAGTTCTACTGTGTTACTTTCTTAGAGTGACAAACTTGTCCATGCCAACCAAGTCATCTAAACAAACACATCCCATTTCCTTCGGACTAAAGTGAAAACAAAGACTTGTTTCCCTTCCAGGAAAAATATTGGACTTGGAATGCAATTTTCTTCATTAACTAGTCAAGAAGAATCATCTCAGAGTAAAGCTTGTTGGACATTACAGATGATATGAATACAAATTCTGATGTTGTTAAACAAGCAGAGAAAAAATAATGGTAATGAAAACAGCAGGTTATAGAGTCATAGAAAAATACAGTACCAAAACAGGCCCTTCATCCCATCTAGACCATGCCAAACCACTTAAACTGCCTCGTCCCATCAACCTACACTGAGACCATAGCCTTCCATGCCACTATGTACTTATCCAAACTTCTCTTAAAGCTTGAAATCGAACTCGCATGCACTATTCACACTGGCAGCTGATTCCACACTATCATGACCCTCTGAGTGAAGAAGTTTCCCCTCATGTTCCCTCTAATCTTTTCACCTTTCACCCTTAACCCATGATGTCTAATTGTAGTCTCATCCAACCTCAGTGCAAAAGGCCTACTTGAATTTACCCTACTAATCTGAAGCCTCCGTCAGTCTGGGTTAACCATGGATATGCATCCTAGCTGTCTAGATACAAAAGCCTGGGCAGGACAATATGGAGTGCATGCTGTTGCCCATGTAGCAAACTCCTCCTCTCCACTCATCTGGTGAACCCAAAGGAATGGCAGAGACCAATACAGTTTGGTATCAGCAGTATCGCAGGAATTGCCAGACAATATTGAACTCAATTTAGGACTGCCTCAGCAGAAACAGTTGTCAGAGTCTATTTGAGATGCACGCCATTGGGAGCATTTAATAGGTTGTGGAAGCTTGTCCCCATTACCATCCCCGGCTATAACAACCTTAAGGAATCCCTCATAATTTTGTATATCTCTATCAAATCTCCACTTGATCTTTTATGTTCCAAGAAAAAAAAATCCTAACCTATTCAATCTTGCCTTATAACTCAGGTCCTCCAGTCCTGACAACATCCTTGTAAATTTTCTCTGTACTCTGAATCTTAACTACATCTTTCCTGTAGGGAGGTGACCAAATCTGCACATGGTATTCCATATTAGGCCTCACCAATGCCTTATACAACTTCAACATAACATCCCATCTCCTGTACCCAATACATTGATTTTTGAAGTCCAATGTGGTAAAAGCTTTCTTTACAACCCTATCTGCCTGTGATGCCACTTTCGAATGAATTATGGACTTGTACTCCCAGATCCCTTTGTTCTACAGTGCTCCTCAGTGCCCAGTCTTTCACTGTGTAAGACTGACCCTGGATGATCCTACTGAAGTGCAACACCTGGCATTTATCTGCATTAAATTCCACCTGCCATTTTTCAGCCCATTTTTCCAGCTGGTTCAGATCCGGCTGCAAGTCATGATAGTCTTCCTCACTGTGCACTGCACCCCCAATCCTGGTGACATCTGCAAATTTGCTGATCCGGTTAACCACATTATCATCCAGATTATTGATACAGATGACAAACAACAATGGATCCAGCACCGATCCCTGCAGCACTCCACTAGTCTTTGGCTTCCCCATAAAGCTAATGTCTAATCCAATTTACTACCTCATCTTCAATACCAAATGACTGAACCTTCTTGACTAACCTCCTATGTGGGACTTTGTCAAATGCCTTGCTAAAGTCCATGTAGATAACATCTACTGCCTTATCTTAATCAACTTTCCTGATAACATCTTCACAAAACTCTATAAGTTTAGTTACACATGACCTACTACGCACAAAGTCATGCTGACTATCTCTAATCAGTCAACTTCTATCCAAATACTCATATATCTAGTTGCTTAGAATACCTTCCAGTCAGATCCTGGGGATTTATCCACCCTAATTTACCTCAAGACAGCAAGCACTCCTCCTCTGTAATCTGTATAGCGTCCATGACCTCCTCCTGCTTTGCCTCATTTTTATAGACTCTGCGTCCATCTCCCAAGTACATACAGATGTGAAACAATCCATTTAAGGTCTTTTAGCTCTATTCTGACCTTCCAGAAGACCAATTTTGTGCCTAGCAATCCTTTCACTCTTAACATATCTGTAAAAATCCCTTTTGGATTTGCTTTAACCCTGTCTGCTAGGGAAACTTCATGCCTTTTAGCCCTCCTGCTTTCTTCCTTAAGTGTTCTCTTACATTTCTTATACTCCTCAGGTACCTCATTTGTACCTACCTGCCGATACCTGCTATGCATGCCCTTTTTTTTAACCAGGGCCTTAATATCTCTTGCAAACCAAGGTTCCCTAAACCTGTAAGCTGACGGGCATATACAATCTTTATACTCTCAAAATTTCACTTTTGAAGGCCTCCCATTTACCAAGTACACCTTTGCTAGAAAACAACCTGTCCCTATCCACGCTTGCCTGTTCATTTCTGACACCACCAAAATTGGCCCTACTCCTATTTCGAATCTCAACACAAGGACCAGATATATCATTTCCATACTTACTTTGAAACTAATAGATTATGATTACTAGATGCAAAGTGTTCACCTGCACAAGTTTCTGTCACCGGCCCTTTCTCATTTCCATATAGATTACATATTACATGCTCTCTCATTGGGACTTCTATGTACCAATTATGGAAACTTTGCTGAACACATTTTACAAATGCTATCCCATCTAGTACATTTACAATATGGGAATCCCAGATAATATGTGGAAAGTTAAAATCACCTACTATAATAACCTGGTGTTTCTTGCAACAGCCCGCAATTTCTCTACAAATTTTTTCCTCTAAATCCTGCAGACTGTTGGGCAGTCTGTAATATAACCTCATTAATTTGGTTAATCTAATGTCCTCCTTATTGCACTAAATCCTTAGTCATGTGTTAAACTGTATGATCCTCCTACTTCTGGCCTCTCTAGCACGTGGCATGGGTAGCAACCCTGGAGGTCCTAGCACCTAACTCCCTGAACTCCCTATGCAGAAACTCGTCACCCATCCTATCTATCTCATTGGTACCATGGACCATGATTTCTGGCTGCTCACCCTCCCACTTAAGAATGTTGAGGACTCAACCTGAGATGTCCTCGACCCTAGCACCCAAGAAGCAACATACCATCTAGGAATCTCATTCTCGTTCACAGAACCTCCTTCCTGTTCCCCTAGCTAACAACTCACCTATTACCACAGTTCACTTCTTCTCCCTCTTCCCTTCTGAGTCACAGACCCACACTCAGTGCCAGAGACCTGGCCAGTGTGACTTTCCTCTGCCAAGTCACCCCCCCCCCCATAACGGTATCAAAAGTGGGAGCCTGTTGTTGAGGGGGATGACAACAGGGGTACTTTACATTAGGGTTTAACCCCTTTCTCCATCTTGACTGTCACCCAGTCTCCTGTGTCCTGCACCGTGAGTGTAACTACCTCTCTGTATGTCCTACCACCCCATCTCAGCCTCCCAAATGATCCAGAGTTCATCCAGTTCCAGCTCCAACTCCTTAACATGGAGTGTTAAAAATTGTGCTGGATGCACTTCTCACAGATAAAGTCATCAGGGACACTAGAGGTCTCCCTGCCTTCCCACATCCCACAAAAGGAGCATTCAACTATCCTGCCTGGCATCCCCACTGTACAGTTATAAAGAAGGAAAACAAATAAACTGGGGGGGGGGGAGAAAATCTCTCTGCAGCTTTTTCACCTTCACTGATTCAAGCCTCAAAGCTGAAGCCCCACTCTAACACTGTGCACTCCAACAATGGCCGATTTGCTTGCTCCTGCCTTATTGTTCATTTGTTCTTGCCAATCAATCCCGATTGTTGATTTGCCACTCCTCAAAACACTAAACTGCCGCGAATCGATACTTTATGTACTCAGTCAGTGAACCTGAGTGAAATATGTCTTCTTACACTTCGGATTGCTGATTGTCCACTGCTCAAAGATTACACAAGTGAGTGTATTATTTGTTATTGGTGGTAGTCCTCACATTGTTCATAACTGTCTACAAATAGCAGATGGCTAATTTCCACTTGACCCGGAGTGTCCTGTAGTGAATGTTTAAGAATACTCTCATAGTTATACTGCCTGGGGAACACTGATGCATTTCCTACCAATCTGCTGTCCTTGAGTGTTCTAAGTTGCTGGAAAGCGGGGACAAAGAATTCCCATCTTTTTGACTATCTCTGGACAGAATCTTGTTGATTTTTGCAGGATTAAAGCATATTTTCCATCTGAAAGAATGTGCCCCAAACTGTGGGAAAAGATATTCAATGACCCTTGGCACCAAACTGCAACTTGCCTTTGGCTATAAACAAAAAAACGATCCTTCAGTATTTCAGCAGAGACTACGGTGAAAGTTGACCCAAGCATTGCAAATCCACAGCAGTTGAGAAAATTTAGCAGAAAGGCTCAGAGAAATGTTGTTGTGTTGGACACAAAGATATCTCTGCTGCCTCTGGAGAAATTAGTGAAGAGAATTTCGTATGAGCCGAGAATGTTTTTCCCGATAGCAGTGAGTTACTGGATCTGTGAAACTGGCCTTTGAATGCACAGAACAAATTGAATAAGATTTACTGAAGGAGGCTGCTTACAAAGCAGCCTTTCCACTTTCCAAATAAGAACTACCACCCATGTTTCAACACAAGAATTATTTTTGTCATGATTAGACAAATGCAAAGCCAACTATCACCGCCTGATATCTAACAGGAATGGACTATTTCCTAAAATGTGAACCAATATCTTCCACAAGAGTGATGGAATTGTGTTGGAATGCTCATCTGGCAAAGGCAGTTGAGTTCATCTTGTGTACACCTGGCAACACACATTTCCCCAACCCCCACCCTCCACAACCAATCCATTAAACCTTTTAATCCTAACACATCCACCAAGTGTTTCCACAATTAAGTTTATTTTAATTTATGTAACAAACACCACAAGAAGTCAGGAGTCAAGCTGCATTTGTGGAGGTGCAACCGACATCTCAAGTTGAGACCCTCCCTCGGGGCTGAAAGGGAACGTAAAACAGTTCAGCACAGAAACAGTCCTTTTGACCCACAATGTTGGCCCAGGTCAGCTAAAAAGCAAATCCCTCCTACTGTCACAATGTCCATATCCTTCTATCTTCCTCACAATCATGTGCCTATCTACACATCTCTCAAAAGCCTCCAATGTGTTTGCCTCTTTCACCATACAAGGCATCCATGACTCTCGAGTAAAAAACTTACCCTTCACATTCCCTGACTACCTCCTCTCACCTTCAATGCATGCCCCCTGGTATTAATCATTTCTACTCTTGGAAAAAGATACTCCCTGTTTACTCTATCTATGTCTCTCATAATCTTATAAGACTCTATCAGATCTCCCCTCAACCTCCTCTGCTCTAAAGAAAGTAGCCCAAGTTTGTCCAACCTCTTATGATAACAAATGCTCTCTAAACCAGGCAGCATCCTGATAAACAACTTCTGCACCCTCTCCAAAGCCTCAACATCCTTCCTATAGTGAGGCGACCAGAACTGTACGCAATACTCCAGATGTTCTCCAACCAGAATATTATAAAGTTGCAACGTAGCTTCTTAACATTTGACTCAATGCCTCGACTAATAAGACCAAGCAGTCCATAAGTCTTCTTAACCACCTTATCGACTAGTGTAGCTACTTTCAATGAGCTATGAAATTGGATCTCAAGAACTCTCTGCTCAGCAACAATGTTAAGGATCTTGCCCTTAACAATGTACTGTCTTCTTGCATTTCTCCTACCAAGGTGCAAGACCTCACATTTTTCTGAGTTAAACTTCATCTGCCATTTCCCTGCCCATATCTGAAACTGATCTATATTGCACTATATCTATATCGAATAAGGCCCTTCAACCACTACCTTCTGTCTTCTACTGCCACTCTCCTGCTCCTCCATGTCCATTTCCTTGGTAAGCACTGAAGCAAAGTACTTATTAAGGCCTCACTCACATACTCTGCATCCAAGCAAATGTTTTCTTCTTTTTCTTTGAGTGGTCCCACCCTCTCCCTAGTTATCCTCTTGCTCTTGATGTATGTAGAGAATGCCTTAAGCCTACTTGCCAAGGACCTTTCATGGCCCCTTCTGGGTTTCCTAATTCCATTCTTTAGTTCTTTACTGGCTTCTTTATGCTCATCATGTGCTCTGTTTAATCCTAACTTCCAAAGCTTTACATACTTTTCCTTTCTCTTCTTGACTAAATTCTTCATCTCTCTTGTTACCCAAGGTTCTCTTATCTTTCCATCCCTGTCCTTCCTTCTAACTGGAACCTACCTTTCCTGTACTCTGTGCAATTGATCCTTAAACGCACTCCACATGTCTGATGTCGACTTGCCAGAAAAAACGGTGTTCCCAATTAACTCTTCTCATTTCCTGGCTCATGCTCTCGTAATTTGCCCTACTCCAATTTAAAACTCTCTTGCAATGAATATACCTATCCTTATCTATAGCTATTCTGAACATTAAGGAGTTGTGGTCACTGTCACCTAACTGTCTACCCACTGAAACACCAGTTACCTGGCCAGACTCATTAGGCAACATCAGGTCTAGTACAGCCCCTCCACTCACTGGTCTGACTACATATTGTTTTAAGAAACCTTCCTGGGTACACTAAGCATATTCTGTCCCATCTAAACTTCTTGCACTAAGAAGATCCCAGTTTGCAATAGGGAAGTTGAAATCCCACCTGACAACAACCCTATTAATTTTATACATTTCCCTAATCTGATTACATATTCGCTCCTCTATGTCCCAGTGGCTATTGAGAGGGTCTGTACTACAATTAAATTAGTGTGATTGAACCTTCCTATTCCTGAGTTCTACCCAAATGGACTCAGTGTCTGGACCCTCCATTATGTCTGTCCTGAGAGCAGCTGTAATATTGTCCCTGATTAGTAGTGCAATGTCTCCTCTCCCCACCCCACCCATCTCTTTTACCTCCTTCTCTATCTTTTCTAAAACTTCAAAAACCTGGTACATTAATCACCCATTCCTGCCACTCTCTTGACCATGTTTTTGTAATGGCTACAACATCGTAGTTCCATATTCCAATCCAGGCTCTAAGTTCATCACCCTTACCCATAATACTTCTAGTATTAAAATACACACACTTCAAACCATCCAACCTATCATACCTGTAATTTCAATGTTGCCTTTTAATACTTTCCCTGACATCTACCTTCCTGTCTGATCTTTCACTTACTCACCTGGGGCTCCAGTTCCCAGGCCTCTGCAAAACTAGTTTAAATCCTCCCAAGTAGCATTAGCAAACCTCCTGGCCAGGATATTGGTTCTCCTCCTGTTCAGGTGCAACCCATCCCTCTGAGGCTCAGTAGGGAAGGGTAAAGTGATAGGGGCTCGTTAATTAGGAGATAAGACAGGAGATTCTGTGGCTGCAAAAGAGACACCAGGATGGTGTATTGCCTTCTAGATGCCTAGGTACAGGATGTATCAGAACAGATGCAGGATATTCTCAAGGGGAAGGGTTAACAGCCAAAGGTCATGGAGTATATTGGCACCAATGACAGGAAGAAAAGAGGAAGCAGTCCTACGCAGTGAGTACAGTATATAGAGTTAGGAAAGAGGCTGCGAAGAAGGACCTCCAAGGTTGTAATCTCCAGATTACTCCCAGTGCCATGGGCTAATGGGGGTGGCAATAGGGTGATAGCACAGATGAGTGGCTGAGGTTATGATGGGGGCAGGGTGCAGGTCTTCTACAGGTCACCTCTTCCCCAGAAAAGGTTCGAATGACCCAAGCACCATCTCCTCAGTTCCGATACATCCTGTACTCTAGCACCCAGAAGGCAACGCACCATCTCTTTTGCAGCCACAGAATCTCCTTTCTGACTCCCCTAATTATTAAGTCCCCTATCACTACCGCACCGCCTAATTTTACCCTTCCCTGCTGAGCCTCAGAGCCTGCCACAGTGGCTGCTGCTGCTTCGCCCTGATAGGTCATCCCCTCCCCAGCACAAGGAGGCATACTCATTGTTGAGGGGAATGACCACAAGGAAACCCTGCATGGACTGCTTTCTCTCTTTACCTGTCCTGGTCACCCATCTACTGTCCGAAGCCTGTACTCCGAGGGTGACCACCTCCTCAAAAGTCCCATCTGTAAGATCTTCAGCCTCCTGGCTGATCCTGAGCGCAGCCGACTCCAGCTCCTACCTACCTACTGGAAAGATGGAAACAAGGTTGAAAGAATACAGACAAAATTTACTAGCATGTTGCTGGGCTTGGAGAACCTGAGTTAAAAGGAAAGATCGAATAGGTTAGGAGTGTATTTCATAGAACACAGAAGATTGAGAAGATGTGATAGAGGTATACAAAATTATGAAGGGTGTTGATAGGGTAATGCAAGCAGGCTTTTCCCACTGAGGTTGGGTGGGACTACAATCAGGGGTCATGGGTTAAGGGTGAAAGGTGTAAAGTTTAAGAGGAACGTGAGGGGAACCTTCTTTACTCAGAGGGCTGTGAGAGTGTGGAATGAGCTGCTAGCTCAAGTGATGCATGTAAGCTCGATTTCAACGTTTAAGAGAAGTTTGGATAGGTACATGGTAGGGGAATGGAGGGCTATAGTCCGGGTGCAACAATAATAGGCAGTTTAAAAGGTTTTAGCATGGACTAGATGGGCCATAAAAATTCAAGGCATAAATATAACTTGCATTTTGTAATAACAAGGGGGTGCACCCTTACTTAAGAGTTACAGCTGCTTAGTTGTAAGTATTGTCGTATGTTAGATTCAATTATCAAGCTTATATTATGTAATAATTAGTGGAATTTTATTCTTAGTGCTTTGACAATGGATGGATTTGTGTTTTGTTGCAGTGTTTAAGAACAATTCCGCTTAACATAGAACATAAAAACATAGAAAACCTACAGCACAATACAGGCCCTTCATCCCACAAAGCTGTGCTGAACATGTACTTACCTGAGAAGTTACCTAGGATTACCCATAGCCCTATATTTTTTTGAGCTCGATATACCTGTCGAGGAGTCTCTTAAAAGACCCTATCGTATCTGCCTCCACCACCGTCACTGGCAGCCCATTCTGTGCACTCACTACCCTGCATAAAAAACTTACCCCTGACATCTCCTCTGTACCTACTTCCAAGCACCTTAAAACTGTGCCCTCTTGTGCTAGCCAATTCGGCCTGTGGAAAAAGCCTCTGACTATCCACATGATCAATGCCTCTCATCATCTTATACACCTCTATCAGGTCACCTCTCATCCCTTGTCTCTCCAAGGAGAAAAGGCCGAGCTCACTCAACCTATTCTCATAAGGCATGCTCCCCAATCCAGGCAACATCCTTGTAAATCTCCTCTGCATCCTGTCTATGGTTTCCACATCCTTCCTGTAGTAAGGCAGAAACAGATATGGATGTGGGATTTGGGCAGTCATCTTTTCCTTCTCACAAAGGCAAGTCAAGTCTTCCAATTTTCAGTAATGGCTACAACACCATAGCTCCATGTACTGATCCATGCTGTAAGTTCATCACCCTTACCCATAATATTCCAGCATTAAAATCTACACACTTCAAACTATCCAACCTATCATACCTGTTATTTTGATTTTGCCTGTCAACACTTTCCCTGACATTTGCCTTCCTGACCGATTCTTCACTTACTGACCTGGTGCTCTGGAACCAACTCCCTGCAAAACTAGTTTAAACTCTCCCATGTGGTATTAGCAAACCCCCTGGCCAGGATATTGGTACCTCTCCAGTTCAGATGCAACCTGTCCCTCTTGTACAAGTCACCCCTTCCCCAGGAAAGGTTCCAATGATCCAAGGACTTGAAATCCAGTCCCCTGCACCATATTCTCGGTCAATCATTCATCTGTGCTATCACTCAATTCCTACCTGCAATAGCCCATGGCACCGGGAGAAATCCAGAGATTGCTATCTTGGAAGTTCTTCTCTTCAGCCTCTTTTCTAACTCTATATACTCACTACGTAGGACCTCTTCCCTTTTCTGTACAATGTCTTCTGGCTGTTCACTGTCCTCCTGCAGTCGCTCTGATACATCCTGGACCCTAGCACCCAGGAGGCAGCACAACAGCCTGGCCACTGCATCTCCTGTCTGTCCCCCTCACTATGGAGACCCCGATCACTACTATAACGTAGTCATGGTGCAGGGTGGTTAATTAGTTCGAGGGAGGAGGATCGAGAACTTCCCTGTCCTCATCAAGGTTCCCCCAGCTGCTCTGTTCTCCACCCACATCACAACAATTTGCAGGTTGGAAGTATAATTAGTCACAGTAAATTCACCCCAAAAAAGGTGGTTGAGGAGTTGGTGGACAGGCAAGATGAGTAGCTTACAGGGTGGTAATGGTGGAATAGGCTTGCTCTGAGGAGACTGCTTGGACTCACTGGGTCAAATGGCCTCTTTCTCTGTCATAAGGGGACATGAGGAAACAAAACGAACAGCAGTTGAGCTGGGCTCTCACCAGGGCCCTGTGTAGTTACAGTCAGTGTCTTTACTCATTCTCAAGTCTTCTTGCAAAAACAAGATTGTTTGAATTTCTATCTGCTTGCTCTGATTTACAGTGGCTTGTATCCAAGAATAACTCTGAACACTAACACTTCGCAATCTCTCACTACGTAAAGAATCAGGCTGATTTTCACTGATATATGTCATGAAATGTGTTCCTTTGTGACAACAGTACACTGCAAGTCATAAAAATTACTCTAAGTTACAAAACCTAAATCGTACCAAAGCAAGTGCTCAGTGAGGTAGTGTTCGGGCTCCGGTAACTCCTGCCTGGCATGTACCGGATAGTGAGCATCCCAATTCTTGAAGCACCACCTTTTGAAGATTTACTCGATGATGGAGAGGATTGCGCCCATGAAGGAGCGGGAGCAAATCTTGGCATCCTCTTGAGATCCTGCGAATTCAGCCTCCATTCCAGGCAGTGGTGCAACCAGTCAGCGTGCTGTCCACCATGTGTCTCCAGAAATCTGTAAGTCCATGGTGATATACCATATCTCCTCAAACTCCAAATGGCACAGAGCTGCTGGTGTGTCCTCTTTATGATTGTATCATTATGATTGTTTGGTCCAGGATAGATCCTCTAAGATGCTGATGCTGATGCTGTTTTTGTTATTATATTCCATTATCCACTGACTTGGTAGGCTGCATCGTTAAATCTTTCCCATATCTCACTCTTGCACCATCCATTAGTGTCATCCCAATCAGTGAGGTAAATTGAACAGCATACAGCTCTACACCATCCCACTATTGACGCTCTCCCAACCCAACTGTTCCCTATCCACCTGGTATATTACTCCCAGTTATAAATACTCTCACTTTGACCTTTTCATGATACATTATCGAAAGCTTTCTAAAAGTCAATAAATTCACCCTTTTCTACTTTCAGAGAATCATACACTGCTTCAATCCACTGAGTCTGTGCCAACTATCAACCACTCATCCATGCCAATCCTACTTTAATTTCACTTTTACTCTCCCTTCATTCCAAAAAATTCAACCCAGATCCTACAATTCACTTAATGACCCACGTACCTTTGGGATGTGGGAGGATACCAGACCCCACATGGGCACAGGAAGAACATATAAATTCCACGCAGACAGCATCCGAAGCCAGGATACCCTGGGGTTACTGGAGCTCTGTGACAGCCAGCACTACAAATTAGTACTGTGCAACCACAAAACTCTGCTAGTTAGAACCACGAAAAGTTCTAACAGGTTTATCAAATATGACTTTCCTTTCCATATTTACTCTGCCCAATCCAATTATTAATTGCCTAAGTTCCCTGTTGCCACTTCTCCATTGAGACAAGGTATCAGCTAAGTAGTTTGTAATTTCCTTCCTTTACTTACAATCAGTGGGAACTGTGCTAGATTCTAAGGTTGTTAGAATTTGGAATTGGAATTAATTTTTTAGGGTCCCATGTTCCAAGATAAAGTGAAAAGCTTGTTTTTCATATTGTTCATACAGATCAGATCATTCCACAGTGCTTTGAGGTAGAACAAGGTACAACAATAACATTGCAAAATAAAGTGTAACAGCTACAGAGAAAGTGCAGTGCTGGTGTAAAATCAGAACAAGGTAGATTGTGAGGTCAAGAGTCCATCTTATCATATGGGGAACCATTTAATAGTCTTATAACCTACCAGTCTGCTCATCTTGGTACATGTTTCCAGACTTTTGTACTTTCTGTCCAATAGAAGAGGGAGAAGAAAGAATGTCCAGGGTGGATGGGGTCTTTTATCATGCTTTCCTGAGACAATGAGAAGCACTGGTAGAGTCCATGGAGGGGAGACAGGTTTCTGTGATGTGCTGAGCTGTGTTCACAACTCTCTGCATTTCTCTGCGATCATGTGCTGAGCAATTGCCATACCAAGCTGTGATGCATTGATAAAAATTAGTAAGCGTCAACAGGGACATGGCGCCTTTCTTTAGCCTCTTGAAGAAGTGAAGGTTCAGTATGAAAATCAATGTGGTCCATTCAGAGTTTGCATGTTCTCCCTGCCACCATGTGGGTTTCACCCAGGTGTCTCCTGTGCCCTCCCACATCCAGGGATGTGCAGACTGCTTGGTTAATTAGTTCCTAGTGTGTGGGTGAGTGTGGAATCTCAGGGGGAGATTGATAGGAACATGGGGAGAATGAAATGGGATTAGTGTAGGATTGCTGTAAATGCTTGCTCGATGTTCAGCACGGACTTGATGGGCCAAAGAGTCTTTTGCCTTGCTGCATCTCTCTATGAGTACAAGTTATTCTCCGCTAGCCTCGCTCTTCAATATAATATCCATGCCCTCGTTGTTGCTTTAATCTAATGGTTTTTACTTTAAAGTCAAAATGACCGAAGGTATTATGCAATACCTAGCTGGAAAACCTTTCTAGAATCCACCTGCACTGGGTCAACATTACAGCTTTCATTAACTACTGCTGTTATTTCCAGGAGCTCAATCGAGTTGGTTCAAAACAATTATCCTTTGATAAATCCCTTCTTTTGTCAGTATAGTACTCAGTTTCTGAAATACCATTTATCCCAGTTTAATTTATCTCTCAGCATTAACATATCAGTGCTGCTACAAGAAAGGCACAACAGCAGCTATATTTCATTAGGAGTTTGAGGAGATTTGGTATGTCACCAAAGACACTCACAAATTTCTACAGATGTACCGTGGAGAGCATTCTGACAGGCTGCATCACTGACTGGTATGGGGGGGGGGGGGGGGGATGCTACTGCACAGGATTAAAGTAAACTGCAGAGAGTTGTAAACTTAGTCAGCTCCATTATGAGCATTTGCCTCTAGTATTCAGGACATCTTCAAGGAGAGATATCTCAAAAACGTGGCATGATCCCTATCACCCAGGTAATGGCTTCTTCTCATTGCTATCATCAGGAAGGAGAAACAGAAGCCTGAAGGCACACATTCAACGACCCCCTCTGCCATCCGATTTCTGAATGGACATTGAACCCATGAATGCTATCTCATTACTTTATTTATTTCTATTTTTGCAGTACTTATTTAATTTAACTATTTAATATAATAACCATATAACAATTACAGCACGGAAACAGGCCATCTCGGCCCTCCTAGTCCATGCTGAATGCTTACTCTCACCTAGTCCCACTGACCTGCACTCAGCCCATAACCTCCATTCTTTTCCTGTCCATATAGCTATCCAATTTTACCTTAAATGACAATATCGAACCTGCCTCTACCACTTCTGCTGGAAGCTCGTTCCACACAGCTACCACTCTCTGAGTAAAGAAGTTCCCCCTCTTGTTACCCCTAAACTTTTGCCCTTTAACTCTCAATGGAAAAAGCCTATCCATGTCAACTCTGTCCAACCCCCTCATAATTTTAAATACTTCTATCAAGTCCCCTCTCAACCTTCTAAGCTCCAAAGAATAAAGACACAACTTGTTCAACCTTTCCCTGTAACTTAGGTGCTGAAACCCAGGTAACATTCTGGTAAATCTTCTCCGTACTCTCTCTATTTTGTTGACATCTTTCCTATAATTCGGTGACCAGAACTGTACACAATACTCCAAATTTGGCCTTACCAATGCCTTATACAATTTTAACATTACATCCCAACTCCTATACTCAATGCTCTGATTTATAAAGGCCAGCATACCAAAAACCTTGTTCACCACCCTATCCACATATACTTACTGTAAGTCACTGTTTTTTGTATTATTATGTATTGCTTTGTACTGCTGCTACAAAGATAACAAATTTCACGACATATGCCAGTGATATTGAACCTGACTCTGATTCTGTAAGTTACCTGTCACTGAGATTGTATGAGGAGGTCTGACTTTACTGCTCTTTCTTGATGGAATATTTTGCAATCCTCAATGCCTCTAGCACCAACATCATCTCCCCTTTGTGACAAAATGAAAATGTGGCTGAGTGGAGTGAGGGTTTAAGCCTTACATGGGGAACTTATCAAATTTCACTTAGTAACTTTCTGTAAAAGCAGTGTGTCCTACTAGTAGAATATTTTGGCTTCAGCTAAAGATTATGGTGTTCAACTTGGGAATGTTGTGTCAGTTAACCAGGATGGTGCAACTGGGAGAAAGTTCTCCAGAGAGTTAAGTAAAGAGAAATTTGTGACAAACACTGGAGGGACGGGGGTTCGTGGTCTTTTGGCGGAAGGTGTGGAGAAGAGATCAGGAGAGATGGCCGTAGGGTTTGATCTGATGGGAAGATACAATCACAAGGTGTGCTTCAGGAAATGAAGGAGTGCAAGATGGGAAGTTCTACCAGTGATTGGTGATGAGTAACAGTCATACCCAGCTTTTGGACGAAACGAGCTCCAACGACGTGCACATTTAGACTGGTTTAATTGTAATGGGCCCTTTTATTTTTTTTCTTTTCTTAATTACTGTTGGATAAAGCTGAGATTAGTAAACACACTTTCTTTATAATTGTATGCAGTGTACGATCTGTTATTTCTCACCAAATGATAATTCTGAATGGGCAATATTTACACGGCATTCGCTTAAATTGGAGTTTGGTTATTCAAAAAATCCCAACTTCCCTGTTTGTTTGAACCCAGATCATACCGACCCTAGACGTGTATTTTTTAAGAAAGGTGGCCTGTTCACCGCTGAGTCACACGGCTGGTAGCAGAGCCAGCTAACGCATCAAATTTGCATATGATCTCAGTGGGGAGGTTACAATTGTGGGATGCTCATCCGGGTTGCACTGAAAGGCATGTAATTACTGTTAAGAATTGATGAAGCGGTTTGTATGTGCTTAAACTAGTGTCGGGGAAAGTGATTAAGATACTCTATTACCGACACCACAGGGATTAAACTTTGGTGCGATTCAAAGAGATTATCCACAACTAATGCTTGTGTTCTGAGCAGGGTGGACATCCGAAGCCCTGATGAATTGCTAATTAGAGTGCTGAGTTCTGCAAAAGTATTGGGTAAAATTAACAGCAAAGTCTTTCAACTTTGGTGACTCCCCAGTACCCGATCGATCGAAAAGGAGACAAATGGAGAAAATGTTGAAGTTAAAAGATGTCTTTTCTACTGGCAAGTTTGATGTGGGTTGCTCCAAGAGTTAACACCACACTATATGAATGATAGAGGACACCCCTTTCAGAGAAAGGTCTCGACAGTTAGCACGAGCAGAGGTGGAAGGTGTTTGGCAGCACCTGCTGAATCTGAAGGAAATTGGAATTATCACTGAATAATACATCTATACATCCCTATACATCTCCCATAGTGATGGAGAGGAAGAAGAATGGGAAAGTACGAATGCCTGTGGACTATCGGATACTGAACTGACGTACAGTCCCAACCAATATACTTTTCCATGGATTGATGATGCTCTGGCCTGCCTGAGTGGAGCAAAATGGTTCAGTGTACTGGTCCTAAGGAGTGGGTATTATCAGATATCCATGAGTAAAGCTGACAAAGAGAAGATGGCATTTACATGTCCACTTGGATACTTCCAGTTTGAAAGAATGTTCCAGGACACATCAGGGGCACCGACAACTTTCCAGCATGTCATGGAGAAGACTGTTGGGGACATGAACCTGCTTGAGGTACTAGTGTACTTGAATGATCTCATAGTGTTTGGGTCTACACTGGAGAAGCAAGAGACGAGGCTACTAAAGGTGCTAGACCACCTGAAAGCTGAAGTGTTAAAACTGTCATTGAACAAGTGCCAGTTCTGTAAGATGTCAGTCAACCATGTCAGGCATAAAGTCTCACAGGATGGAGTAGCTATGGATCGGTCCAAGATAGAGGCAGTGACCACATGGCCAAGGCCCAGGAATGTGAGTGCCCTATGTTCATTCTGTGGAATCTGTGGGTACTATGGGAGATTTGTAAAGGACTACTTCAGAGAAGCTACCCTTTGAATCAGCCTCTCTATGCTTACCCTCCATTGGGGAAGAAAGCAAGGAGAACAAAAGGAGAAAAATGTGAAGTTTATCTTAGCGCTTTGAAGCCTTTCAGAGAAAGTTGAGAGGCAAAATGTGAACAGGCCTTTCAGCTGCTGGAAGTGTTGCCAACTAAAGCACCTATGTTGGCCTCTGCAAACCCCCAGTTACCCTGTGTACTGTATACCAACACCAGCCGTGAGGGTTTAGGGGGTGGTTCTATATTAGGACCAGGGCAAGGGGTTGATACCTGCTGCTTTCGTCAGCTGGACTTTGTCACCCTCCGAACCAAGCTGCCCTATGCACAAATTGCATTTCTGGCATTGAAATGGGCTGTGGTGGATAAGTTAATTGATGATCTATATGGTGCCAAGTTTGAGGTGAGGACTTACAACAATCCACTGACTTATATTCTGACCTTGGCGAAGTTGGAAGCCACAGGTCATCTTTGGTTGATGATGTTGTTTGCTTATGACTTCAGCCTGAAATATCAGCCAGGAAGCCAGAACATTGATGTGGATGTGTTCTCCTGATGTTTACATGGGATGTTGGAAATGGATGGAGAGTGGGAGGGCTTTCCTGCCTCTGGTGTTGAAGTAATGTGCCAGTTTTCTGCAGCGGGGACATCAGACGCAGGCTATGGCATGATAGAGCTGTGGATCATTTGGGAGCTTCTGGTTGTGCCTTTCCACAGCATATTGTAACTTGATTGCTCTGGATACAAAGCAGTTGCCTCGAGTCTCGCAGAATGAGTAGCCGCCCAGCCAGATGACTCTTGTATAGGTGCCACTTGGCCAGCTTTTGCCGAAGGGGATGTGGCCCAAGATGAAAAGATGAAACACCCTGTTATACCCCTACTGATGAGAGAATGGGACAAACTGGAGCTGAGGAACCAGGTTTTATACAGGGTCACGCTTCCTGCAGACAGGCCTTGGTATTCCAAGTTGGCTCTGCCTGAGAAGCATCAGAGGATTGTGTTGAAGCGGGTTCATGATGGTTCAGACTATTTGGGGTTTGATAAGACCTATGGATTGGTCTGAACTCGGTTCTGTTGGCCCCGAATGAAGCCTGAGGTGTTCTCTAAATCATGCATCCAACGTACTTGGAGGAAGACATTACCTACAAGAGTTGCTCCATTACCTCATTTACAGTGTGCAGGGCCACTTGATTTACTGTAAATGAATTTCCTTTCCATAGAGCCTGATCCCAGCAATGCTGTAAATGTCTTGGTCATCACTGATCACTTCACCTGATGTGCCCAAGCTTCCCCACAAAGGATCAAAGGGAGTCTACAGTTGCCAAAGTGTGATGGGAGAAATATTTGGTTCATTATAGCCTCCGAAGAGGGGCACGCAGTGCTCAAGGAAGAGAGTTTGAGAGTCAGCTCAAATAAGAGTTACTGAGCATGCTTGGAGTCAAAAAGTCGAGGACCATGCCCTATCAACCCCAGAGTGCTCCCCAGCCTGAAAAGTTCTACCAGACATTGTTAAACATGGTTCGAACCTTGGATATCAGCAAAAAGAAAATTAGAGTTAGGCTATTTGCCATTTGGCCCACTGCTACAACTGTACAGAGAGTGAAGCTACTGGATACTTGCCATACTAGACACTAGACACTAACGTACCACAGCACAGTACAGGCCCTTTGGCCCTCGATGTTGTGCCGACCCATATATTCCTTAAAAAAAAGTACTAAGCCCACACTACCCCATAACCCTCTATTTTTCTTTCATCCATGTGCCTGTCCAAGAGGCTCTTAAATACCCTTAATATTTTAGCCTCCACCACCATCCTTGGCAAGTCATTCCAGGCACCCACAACCCTCTGCGTAAAAAAACTTACCCCTGATGTCTCCCCTAAACTTCCCTCCCTTAACTTTGTACATATGCCCTCTGGTGTTTGCCATTCGTGCCCTGGGAAACAGGTACTGGCTATCCATCCTATCTATGCCTCTCATAATCTTGTAGACCTCTATCAGGTCCCCTCTCATCCTTCTACGCTCCAAAGAGAAAAGTCCCAGCTCTGCTAACCTTGTCTCATAGGACTTGTTTTCCAATCCAGGAAACATCCTGGTAAAACTCCTCTGCACCCTCTCCATAGCTTCCACATCCTTCCTATAATGAGGTAACCAGAACTGAACACAATACTCTAGGTGTGGTCTCACCAGAGATTTGTAGAGTTGCAACATGACCTCTCTACTCTTGAACTCAATCCCCTTATTAATGAAGCCTAACATTCCATGGTCCGTCTTAACTGTCCTATCAACCTGTGCAGCGACCTTGAGGGATGTATGGATTTGAGCCCCAAGGTCCCTCTGTTCATCCACACTCTTAAGTAACCAACCGTTAACCCTGTAATCAGCTTTTTGGTTTGTCCTTCCAAAATGCATCATCTCACACTTATACGGATTGAACTCCATCTGCCATTTTTCAGCCCAATTCTGCATCCTGTCTATATCCTCTTGTAACCTTTGACAACCTACAGCTCCATCCACAACTCCTCCAATCTTCGTGTCATCCGCAAACTACCTCACCCATCCTTCCGCCTCTTCATCCAGGTCATTTATAAAAATCGCAAAGAGCAGGAGTCCCAGGACAGATCCCTGCGGCACTCCACTAGTCACCGACCTCCAGGCAGAATACTTTCCTTCCACTATTACCTCTGCATTCTTCCAATAAGCCATTTTTTTTATCCAAACAGCCAAGGTTCCACTGATCCCATGCCTCAAGACTTTCTGAATGAGTCTCTCGTGGGGGACCTTGTCAAATGCCTTGCTAAAATCTACGTAGACCACATCTACCGCCCTACCCTCATTAATTTCTTTTGTTACCTCTTCAAAAAACTCAATTAGGCTCGTGAGGCATGACATTCCCTTCACAAAGCCATGTTGACTATCCTTGAGTAGACTGTACTCCAAATGCTAGTAGATCCTATCCTTAAGAATCTTTTCCAATAGTTTGCAGACCACCGACGTAAGACTCACCGGTCTATAGTTCCCAGGATTCTCCCTATTACCTTTTTTAAACAAGGGAACTACATTTGCCATTCTCCAATCCTCCGGCACCTCCCCTGCAGCCAAGGAGGATTCAAAGATCATAGCTACTGCTCCAGTGACCTCTTCTCTCATTTCCCACAGCAACCTGGGGTATATCATGTCCGGCCCTGGGGACTTATCAATCTTGACATTTTTAAGAAGATCCAATACTACTTCTTCCTTAATCTCCACATTGTCCGGCACACAGGCCTGTCCTATTTCGACCTCACTCTGATGAAGGTCCTTTTTGCTTGTGAATACTGAAGCAAAGTATTCACTTAGGACCTCCCCAACCTCCTCTGCCTCCAGGCACATGTTGCCTTCTTTATCCTTTAGCGGCCCCACCTTCATTCTTGTCATCCTTCTGTTCTTCACATACGCATAGAACACCTTGGGGTTCTCCTCAATCCTACATGCCAAGGCCTTCTCATGCCCTCTTCGAGCTCGCCTAAGTCCTTTCTTAAGCTCCTTCCTGGCTACCCTGCATTTCTCATGAGCCCCTCCTGCTTCCTGCTTCTTATACTCTTTGATGTTGAGGCGTGAAGCGAGGCTGCCTGTAGATCTTTGTTTTGGAAGTGGTGGTGAAGACTTGCCACAGAAGACATATCTCAAGTATGTGTCTGACATGAAGAAAGAACTGCAGAGATTTATGAGCTAGTAGCGGTCTCTGTTACCAAGAAAAATCAGGGAACAAAGAGATATGATCAAAAGATTAGGTTCTCTCAACTGATGCCTGGAGACAGAGCTTTAATACGAAATTTGGACCTACCAGGGAAGCATAGTTGGCTGACCGTTGGGTGGCTACACCTTACGTAGTGGAGAGCCAGATGCCAAATAAGACCATAAGATATAGGAGCAGAATTAGGTCATTTGGCCCATCGAGTCTGCTCCACCTTTTCTTCATGGTTGATCCAATTTTCCTCTCAGCCTCAGCCTCCTGTCTTCTCCCTGTATCCCTTCATGCCCTGACCAATTAAGAATCTAGCAACCTCTACCTTAAAAATACATAAAGACTTTGCCTTCACAGCTGCCTGTTGCAGTGAATTCCACAGATTCACCACTCCCTCGCTAAAGAAATTCCTCCCTATCTCCATTCTAAAAGGACACCCCTCTATTTTGAGGCTGTGTCCTCTGGTCTTAGACTCTCCCAACATTGGAAACATCCTCTCCACATCCACTCTATCAAGGCCTTCCACCATTCGATAGGTTTCAATGAGGTCATCCCTCATTCTGATAGCCCCAGAGCCATCAAACACTCTTCATATGACAAGCCATTCAATCCTGGAATCATTTTCATGAACCTCCTTTGAACCTCTTCCAGTTTCAGTCCATTTTTGCTCAGATAACAGGCCCAAAACTGCTCACAATACTCCAAGTGAGGCCTCACCAGTGCTTTAAAAAGTCTCAACATTACATTCTTGTTTTTATATTCTAGTCCTCTTGAAATGAATGCTAACATTGCATTCGCCATCTTCACCACAGACTCAGCCTGCAAACTAACCTTCAGGGAATCCTGCACGAGGACTCCCAAGTTCCACTTGTGCCTCATTGTTTTTTATATTTCCTCTCCATCTAGAAAATAATCAAACCCTTTCATTTCTTCTTCCTAAGTGCATGACTATACACTTCTCGACACTGTATTCCTCCTACCATTTCTTTGCCCATTCTCCTAATCTGTCTAAGGCCTTCTGTAGCCTCTCTACTTTCTCAGAACTATCTGCCCCTCCACCTCCATCATCCAAATCATTGTCATATAATGTAAAAAGAATCAATTCCAACACAGACTCCTGTGGAACACCACGAGTCACTGGTAGCCAGTCAGAAAAGATTCCCTTTGTTCCCACTCTTTACCTCCTGCCAATCAGCCACTGCTTTATCCATGCTAGAATCTTCCCTGTAACACCATGGTCTCATAGCTTGTTAAGCAGCCTCATGTGTGGCACCTTGTCAAAGGCCTTCTGAAAATCCAAATACACAACATCAACCGAAACTCCTTTGTCTATCTGTTTGTTATTTCTTTTTAGAATTCCAGCAGATTAGTCAGGCAAGATTTTCTCATGAGGAAACCATGGTTTCATCATGTGCCTCCAAGTACCCTAGCCAGCAGGTGGCGTAGTGCCATTAGTGCCAGACTTCGAAGCGAAGGCTCCGGAGTTCAAATCCAGCCGGCTCCCCTGGTTCACTTTCCATCAGCGCTGGGTTGAGCATTGAGCGAGCAACTCGAACTTGTAAAAAAGAAATTGCTTGCTACAGAAACATCAACAGCAAAAAAAGTTGTTGGCCTAGGCTCTCTCGGTTTAAAAGGCAATTTCCTTTTTTTTCTCCAAGTACCCTGAGACCTCATCCTTAATAATAATGTGCTAGTTTTCTGGGTGAAGCAGAAGATGGAAATGACCCTGTCAAAATTCTTTATCAGAATCACCTTTTACTCCTAGGACAGGAGGTATGTATTGGCCCAGAGGCCGACGTGGAACCTACACCTAGTATGAGGAGTCTGCACAGAAGTAGGAGAACAGAAAGGCAATCAGCAGAAAGACTTGAAATAGACACTTCATAATTTTGTAGCCTAGGGAAAAGTACACACTCAGGACAACAAATACTTTTTCGGGTTTTAATTCCTTTATCTGTTGTAGATGTTTAAGTGCCAGAAGAGGGTCGCGAAACAAAGCGAATGAATTTACAACCAGTTCTTGCCTTACAATCTCAGTTTATCTTTCGATCCAGGCTCTTGAATATGGACAGAATTGTGTATGCAGTATAAAAAATACCAGAACTAATATGGTACAGTACTCATATGGTAGTGGCAATTCTAAAGGAACACAATACAAACAACAGTAGAATCCCACCCACTTTGCATCTTATACATGACAGCAAAAAATGTAAGCGAATACATCTCATCTTAGATGTACACACATGCTGAACAGAGACTAAACATTCACGTTACGCGGTTACATGCACAATCAGTCCTGATACAATAGAGTTAGACAAAAGGTACATTTTGGCACAACTTTTACAAGGTAATGCCTGGTAGTTAAATTACAGGAATACTGACCTCCTTGGATGGTGAGGAACTTTGCACAAGCCACGCTATCCAGCATTCACACCTTTACTCGTGAAAATCTAAAGCATCCACATGTAAAACATGTCAAATTACCAATATTCTCGATTTGCCAACAAGCATAAATGGATTCACATGGATATTGTCAATTAATGCTCACCTTTCCTCACCATGCCCAGTCTCCGGGAGGAACTCAATTCCAACGCCCCACCAGTATCTTCAGCAGAAGCAAAATGGTCTCCCCACTATCCCGCACGTGCGTAATGACATCACCGTCTCCCTTAAAGGCACAGACAACTATTCTAGCATTACCCGGATGGATGCCTAAGTACACTTTTAACGATACTGAGTAAGGTCTGATGGTCACCCGGTTACAATAATTGTATACAGTATATGATCTGCTATTTCTTGCCGACTGATAATTCTGTATGGGCAGTATTTACACAACATTCGCTCAACCTGTGGTTCTGTTAATCAAAACATCCCAACTTTCCTGTTTGGTTGAACCCTAATCATACCAACCCTAGACATATATTGTTTAAGAAAGGTGAAAGGTGGCCTTCTCACTGCTGCGTCCCTGTGGCTGTTAGCAGAGTCGGCCAGAGTCAAGTTTGCATACAAACTCGGCGAGGGAGGGTAACACACACACACACACACACACGCACGCGCGTATGTACGTACAAACCCCATTTCCAGAAAAGTTGGGATATTTTCCAAAATGCAATAAAAACAAAAATCTGTGATATGTTAATTCACGTGAACCTTTACTTAACTGACAAAAGTACAAAGAAAAGATTTTCAATGGTTTTACTGACCAACTTAATTGTATTTTGTAAACATTCAACTGGACCCTGGTCCGTGGAAGATGTTGGCAGCGTGTGTGTGGATGATACGACGTGGTTTAATGTGCTGGATCTGAGGAGTGGATGTTGCCAGATCCCGAGGAGTGCGGCTGTCGAGCCGAAGACCGCCGTTATTAGTTCCCTGGGATTCTTCTGATCCAAAAAGATGCCCAAGGGCATATCCGGAGCCCCTGC
This sequence comes from Mobula birostris, assembly GCF_030028105.1. Classification (NCBI taxonomy): domain Eukaryota; kingdom Metazoa; phylum Chordata; class Chondrichthyes; order Myliobatiformes; family Myliobatidae; genus Mobula; species Mobula birostris. Next base: position 45,625,424 of record NC_092380.1, on the reverse strand, counting down.
ATCCTTCCCACGGGGCATGAGGAAGACCATGGGAGAAGTGAAGGTGTGTGGAGTTTTGACGTATGTGGATGACCGCCTAGAGCTTGGATTCGCCTAGGGGGACTATGAGGCGAGGCGAGTGGCTGAGCCCGGCTGACCGAAGCGAAGTGTCAAATGTGGAGGAGTTTTTGGCCAGAGGAGTTTGGTGCAATGTGAGAAAAATGACCCAACATACCAGTTGAACTTCCTGGTGCTGGAACAGATGGTGGTGGACCTGGAGATGGAAACCTAGGTCATCAATCTGAATGAGACACAGGAGAGAGAGGGGATTGGCACCGCTGGACTGAGTGCTCAGAAATGCCGGCCGGAGACTGAGTGCCGCACTTGTGGGACAAGCATTGCAGACTTGGATTGCACGCTCGTCAACGTGGAGAAGGAGCAACAGAATTCCGAGCCGACACTGTGGTCATGTACTGATGAATTAATCCAGCGAGAAGAAACAATGACCCACCTTCAAAGGGATTAGCAGAAACTCAAGACGTCGATTCAGGAAAGATTGGAAGACTTAAAAGTTGGGGAAGATCAAGGAATGTTCTGACTAAGGCCAACAGAAAACCAAGAGCCCAGGGAGGGGAGTTTGACTACACTCCCTAGGAGGTGAAGAAATGGAGGACAGATCTCGGAAAAGGGAGGCGGACGCTTGAAAGGAACCTGAAGATGACTATCAACAGTTTAAATGATTAGATTAGATTATGAGAACACTCAGTCCTCTTTTATTGTCATTTAGAAATGCATACATGCATTAAGAAATGATACAATTTTTCTCCGGAGTGATATCACAGAAAACAAGACAGACCAAAGACTAACACTGACAGAACCACATAATTATAACATATAGTTACAGCAGTGCAAAGCAATACCATAATTTGATGAAGAACAAACCATGGGCACAGTAAGAAAAATACTCTCAAAGTCCCGAGTCGATCGACTCCCGAGTCCCCGATAGCAGGCGGCAAAAGGGAGAAACTTCCTGCCATAAACCTCCAGGCACCATCAACTTGCCGATACCTTGGAAGCAACCGACCACAACCGACGCTGAGTCCATCCGTCCGAAAACTTCGAGCCTCTGACCAGCCCCTCCAATACAGCCTCCCGAGCGCCATCCTCTGCCGAGCGCCTTCGACCTCTCCCCGGCCGCTGAAACACGCAAAGCCGAGGATTTCGGGGCCTTCAGTTCCGGAGATTCTGGTTACCACACAGTAGCAGCGGCAGCGAAGCGGGCATTTCAGAAGTTTTCCAGATGTTCCACTGTGTTCTCACATCTGTCTCCATCAAATCAGAATTGTGCACGGTCCCCTACTTGACAGATAACAGACATCATCACTGAGGTGGCCGCGCGCGCTGCCATTGCGCCGCCATCTTCTCCTCCCTCCCGGGAATGAAGTGGAAAAACTGAAAGTTGACCTGGAAGATGCCATCAGGAAAAAAAGACTGGAGGCTGAACATCCTGTAACTGCTGCTTTTCAGGTTAGGGTGGAAGAAGCTGGTGGGGTAACTGCGTCCCAGATTGAGATGGCTAAGAACCATGGTTGAAGGAGTCCCCGAAGAAGCTGACGTCTCAACTGCAGGAGGCTGAAGGGGTAGCCCCGGCTAAGTGCTTCAGTGTGGAGAAACTCAAACAGCAGCTACCAATCGAGGGAATGAGGAAGAATACGGATTCGAAGGATGATGTGCTAGACATGTGGTACATGCTGCCTTTCGCTAACTTCCCCGTGATTGAGGAAGAAACCTTTGGCCCTTCTCCCACTGAGTCAGGTGTAGTGGGGAGGGCTGGCTGTGGGCAGTCTGAGTACAGTACGACCAGGAAGGAAAAGAAGTGGGGCCCCAGGCACGGGATAGGGGGCTCCGAGCTGTAATGGTGCCCTGAGTGAGAGGGGAGTTGGCAAGCAGGCCCGAGGTATCCTTAGTAGTGTCTGAGCCTTTAGGGTTTAGGTGAGAGGGTACGGAGGTCTCGGAGGATTAGGAAGCTCTCAGATAGGTTGGCCTAGGTAGCACCCGTGGACGGGCGGAAGGTCCACTGTTTGGGGAGCAATGTCGCTGTGTGTATCTGGATGGGTTTCTGTGTCTGTAGGACTGGTTGGCGAGTTATTTAGAAGTCATGAGGACATGACTTTATTTGGTGGGGGGAGAGTGTAAGGGGTTTCTTTTTTTATGTCACTGCGTAGTCTAATTAAAATGGCTTCTTTGTTATGTTAACTGCTGAGAAAGTCCTCCCACTAGCAGTTTGTTTGGACCACGTTACTGATAAGAAGATGTTACGAACCAATTGGGAAAGTTGTTATGCTTTTGATGTGTCTGTAAGATATTGTATGCGTGGGGTTTTGGGGCAGAAGGCGGGAGAGAGAGACAGAGGATGGACCAGGTGCTGTGAGTCCGCTAACACGGTTGGACCCTGAGTGGGGCATTCGGCGAGGAGAGGAGATGGAGACGGACTCGTGTGGAGTGTCTGGTCGACCACCGTTGTTGGTCCCAGGCAGCCAGTCGAGGTGGTCCGAGGGGTCGCAGGGTGAAGAATAAGGGTCCTGAGCTCCAACTGTTTGTGCACGAAGACATTGAACTTTGATAAGTGTGGCACCTTTTATTTTCCTTTCATAGTTTTTTTTCTATTAATTATATAGTTCCAGTAATATCTATAAACTGTAAATTATTTAATCGTATCTGGTGTATTGTCTGTTATTTGGGCGGGGTGGAGTACATCACACAGCATCCACACAAACTAATTACCCAGTTTGGCGGGGCCGAGGGCTATTTCCCTAGACGACAGTGAGCCAAGCGACTCTGAAGTTGGCTGGGGGGCTACATGTAAATAGCTAATATGAGAGGGCATAATTTTAAGATGATTGGAGGGAGTATTTTTATACACACAGAGGGTGGTGGGTGTGTGGAACATGCTGTCAGGGAATATGGTAGAGACAGGTAGATTAGGGACATTTTTAAGAGGTTCTTAGATAGGCACATAGGAGCAGACAACAGGAATTCTGCAGATGCTGGAAATTCAAGCAACACTCATAAAAGTTGCTGGCGAACGCAGCAGGCCAGGCAGCATCTCTAGGAAGAGGTACAGTCGACGGTTCAGGCCGAGACCCTTCGTCAGGACTAACTGAAGGAAGAGTGAGTAAGGGATTTGAAAGTTGGAGGGGGAGGGGGAGATCAAAAATGATAGGAGAAGACAGGAGGGGGAGGGATGGAGCCAAGAGCTGGACAGGTGATAGGCAAAAGGGATACGAGAGGATCATGGGACAGGAGGTCTGGGAAGAAAGACAAGGAGGTGGGGGGGGACCCAGAGGATGGGCAAGGGGTATATTCAGAGGGACAGAGGGAGAAAAAGGAGAGTGAGAGAAAGAATGTGTGTATAAAAATAAGTAACAGATGGGGTACGAGGGGGAGGTGGGGCATTAGCGGAAGTTAGAGAAGTCGATGTTCATGCCATCAGGTTGGAGGCTACCCAGACGGAATATAAGGTGTTGTTCCTCCAACCTGAGTGTGGCTTCATCTTTACAGTGGAGGAGGCCGTGGATAGACATGTCAGAATGGGAATGGGATGTGGAATTAAAATGTGTGGCCACTGGGAGATCCTGCTTTCTCTGGCGGACAGAGCATAGATGTTCAGCAAAGCGGTCTCCCAGTCTGCGTCGGGTCTCGCCAATATATAAAAGGCCACATCGGGAGCACCGGACGCAGTATATCACCCCAGCCGACTCACAGGTGAAGTGTTGCCTCACCTGGAAGGACTGTTTGGGGCCCTGAATGGTGGTAAGGGAGGAAGTGTAAGGGCATGTATAAGGACAACTTCTGTCTTGCTGTTCGACTCCTTCACAGCCTCTTATATGATAAAGATGGATTCCTGATTTCACAGACTATTTCATCATGTCCTAGGCATGGAATTTAGCAGAGATATACTCTTGGCACAACTTCCCAGCTTTGTTTCCTGCAACCAGTAATTGGAGTGTGTGCCAGGAAAATCTGGATGACCGAAAATGTAAACCATCTTCGAGTATGGAGATAAAATGAAAAACTATGATCACCTGCTCAGCCTTTCTGGGAGAGTTTTCTTTTGTCCCTGCTCCCCTGCCTAACAGGACAACTGATGTCAATGGCTCCACTGAGGTTTGTTTGTGTTAATTGGACGCCTTATGAGAGGCTGTTTGGGAAACATGCAATTGCTGATCAGTTGTTTACCTGATTACTGAGAGTGTGCCAAGGGTGTCTTTAACTAAATGCTTAATTGGGAAGATATTATGGTTATTTCTAGTGATTGAACTAACAAAATCAGTTTTGTTGTTTCCAAGCCCGGAAAGGACTATCATTCTCAAGATATTAATACTGTTATTACCAAGCAGTTGAATATGAGCTGGCATTCAATTTCCGCTGAGCTTCTTCTGCCATTCCGAAAAACCTTAGCTCTTTCAGTTCAGATGAAGTGTTATGACCTGACGTGTTGAGTGAAGCGTTTCCCTCCCCAGATGCTGACTGAGCCAGCAGAGAATAAAGACATAGATGGGTCAGTTCGTAAGTTTTTCAGATAACACAAAAGTTGGTGGAGATGTTACGTTGAAGAAGATTGTCAAAGGATGCAGCAAGATATAGATCAATAATAGATTTTGGCAAAAAAGTAGCAGCTGGAGCAAATAGAATGTGTTGCACTTTAGGAGGTCAAAAATAAAGGGAGAGTATACAGTAAGCTGCAGGATTCTTAGGAGCATTGATGTACGGAAGGATTTTGAGGTCTAAGTCCAATGCTCACTGAAATTGGAGCACACCAAACTTGCCTGTTTCTACGCAATTTTCTGTGTTACTCTCAGGAAGATGAAAGGAAAATGACACATTTACTAGAAATGGGTTGCGAGTAAACTCTGGGAAACACACAAGTAAAGCAGCTGCTACAGGGAGAGGAAAAGGTATGCAGATTAGGCTCTTATGTCACTGCTAGCATTCAGGATGTTGAATACTAATGATTACTACTGACCTCAATGCAGCCCTTCCTCAAATTACAAACAGGATTTGTTGGAAAAAGTTTGATGAAGCTGAATTTCACAAATCGAAAGGACTGGGCAAAATACATTTTGGTATAGCATATGGGATGTTGCGGTGGACAGTGCCAGACTTTTCATTACAGTCAAAGTAGCCTCCCAAATCAAAGAATTATGCCTTTGCAGCTGAAGTTCATAAGTTGGATGTTTCCTCTATCTGTAGACTTTGGTGGAGCTAGGCTCATATTTTCAACTTTAGAATGAAGTGATGACTCCTGGTTTCTTTTCTCAAGTGGCTAACTTCAAGTTTAAGATAATAGACCATAGAAAAGTTTAGCAACAGACCTTTTGAATATGATGTCTTTGGAATACATGGTGATTAAACTAATCCTTTCTGCTTTACACGATCTAGATCCCTCCATTCGGTACACAGTCATGTACCTATCCAAAAGCCTCCTAAGTGCCTCTATCTGCTTCCACCACCTGCCAATCTCTGTAAAAAAAGATTTACACCATACATATCCTTTCAACTTTCCCTCTCTCACTTTAAACCAACACCCTTGAGATTTTAACACTTCTACCCTAGGAAAAGGATTCTGACAGTTACCCTATCAATGCCCTTCATAATTTTATAAGCTTCTTTCAGGTTGCCTGTCAGCCTCCAACACCAGTGAAAATACTCCAAGATTTTCCAGGTCCTCCTCGTAACTAATGCAGTACTCTCTAATCCGGGCAGCAACCTGGTGAACCTCTTATATAATGTCCAAAGCCTCCACATCCTTCCTGTAATGGGGGAACCAGAATTGTACACAGGATGCCAAGTGCCACCTAAGCATACATTTACGCAGTTACAACATGGCCTCTTGATTCTTATACTCGAGCATGCCATTCACCTTCTTTACCACCCTATCTGCTTGGGTTGCCACTTTCAGTGAGCTATGGACTTAGACCTTAAAATCCCTCTGTATACCAATACTATTTACTATATACTTTCCACTTTTTTTTGACCTCCTAAAGTGCAACATTTCCTGCTTGATCTATCTGCCACTTTTTTGCCCATATCTACCATTGATCTATATCCTGCTGTATCTTTCGACAACCTTCTTCACTGTAACCAACTCCAACAATTTTTGTGTCATCTGCAAAATGTATGAACCAATCCATCTATATTTTCATTCATTTATACTGTATGCATCACAAACAGCAGAAGTCACAGCACTGATCACTGTGGAACAAAAGTTGTCCACAGATCTCCAAAGAAAATAACGTCTCGGCTTTCAATCTTATCAGTCTTTTATCATCTTAAGCACATTGATTAGTTCACTGTCTAACCCTTTGCACTCAAGGCACATGCAAAGCCAACCTCTCAAATTAACCCATTGGTGCACTGCATACCTGGCCAAGTCTTGCAGAGCGCATCAGATGGGATAACCTGGCCTCACCCTCTATGAGCAGTAGTGAGTTAATGTTGTGAAGGGAAAGGACAGCAGGGGAGGGGTATGCATGTTGTGACAGAGAGTGAAAGCATGCAGACCAGGTCAAGAGGTTCAGTTATTGTTCAGACCAAACATCAGAATGGGGAAAAAATGTGACTGAAGTGACTTTGACCGTGGAGTGATTATTGGTGCCAGGCGAGGTGTTTGAGTACCTCAGAAACTGCTGATCTGTGGGGATTTTCATGCATAACAGTCTTTATGGTTTACAGAGAATGGTGCACAAAAAAACAGCAACAGTTCTATGGGTGCAAATGCCTTCTTGCTAATGAGAGAGGTCAGAGGAGAATGGCCGGACTGGTTCAAGCTGACAGGAAGGCAACAGTAACTCAAATTACAACAGTGGTGTGCAGAAGAGAATCTCTGAACCTTGAAGTGGATGTGTGTGTATGAGAATGAGCGAACTCCTGAGTTCAGAGGTCATTGGAGCTTTGCCTGTTCATCACAGTACAGCCGCCACTTCAAAGGAATTTTGAGGTTTAGTAGTTTCATTGCCTTACATAACCTCGAATAAATTAGAAAAATAATGCTGCAATCTTCTTAAATCTGCTGCATTCATTGCCCTTAACATTCTTCAGCAACTACAGCAAGTTAATATGTAGATTCCAAGTCATGTGATCCATCTGCATGGCATTTAAATTACATGCTTCATGATATCTCTCAATGCTTCCAGTATTATCTCAAAACAGAAGGTTTCTTTATTAACCTGGAGACACACTGGCCAGGACATCACGCTCATAAGGTCAGATTATAGTTCTTGAAGGGTAATGGTTGCATTAGGTAAAAGGATTGTGTGTTGAGTGCAATGCAACAAATTGCAGTTATTAGCACAGTAACTCGTTTAGTGTTCATTTTAGCAGGAACGGCCCTGAAGGAAGGTTAGCGCTCAAAGATTTAATCAGAGGAGGGATAATGCAGAATAGTTGAGAGAAAAGCCCTCAGTAACATTCTGGTTTCGGAATTCACTTTCCATGCTTGGAACCGACATATTTGCACTGCCTATCTCAATGACCTCAAAGTTGTCAGGGGATTTGTTAGTGCAAGCTGAATCATTGGGATGTCTAAATCTGGGTGAATTGAATTGAATACATTTGTGAGAAGCAATCCGGAAGTCGAAGAGCGGTGAATTTTCTCAGGAGCTTAATTAAGTAGTGTGACTGAGATGGTGTGTAGACTGTGCAATGAAAGAACATATCACCAGGCTCAAGAACAATTCCTCCCTCACTGTTATAAGGCTATTGAGTGGTCTCCTTGTACGGTAAGATGGAATGGACTCTTGACCTTACAATCATCTTTGTCATGGCTAGACACTGCATTTTTTCTGTAACTATAAAATTTTATTCTGCATTCTGTTATTGTATTTCCCCTATACCACCTAGTACAAGCAATAGCAGAATGCAGAATGAAGTTATTAATGTCATGAAATGATCTGTATGGATGGCATGCAAAACCAAATTTTTCACAGTACTCAGTACTTCGGATGATAATAAACCAATCTACCAAATTACCAATGTATTCCCGACTACCAATTTAGCAATGCATTCCCGGCTACCAGTTTACCAATGTATTCCCGGCTACCAGTTTATCAATGCATTCCCGGCTACCAGTTTATCAATGCGTTCCCGGCTACCAGTTTACCAATGTATTCCCGGCTACCAGTTTATCAATGCATTCCCGGCTACCAATTTACCAATGCATTCCCAGCTACCAGTTTACCAATGCATTCCTGGCTACAAGTTTACCAATGCATTCCTGGCTTGCGGTTTACTAATGCATTCCTCGCTACAAGTTTACCAATGTATTCCCGGCTACCAGTTTACCAATGTATTCCCAACTACCGATTTACCAATGTATTCCCGGCTACCAATTTGCCAATGCATTCCCGGCTACCAGTTTACCAATGCATTCCCGGCTACCAGTTTACCAATGCACAATGCACTCCAGGCTACCAATTTAGCAATGCATTCCCGGCTACCAGTTTACCAATGTATTCCCGGCTACCAATTTGCGAATGCATTCCCGGCTACCAGTTTACCAATGCACAATGCACTCCAGGCTACCAATTTAGCAATGCATTCCCGGCTACCAGTTTACCAATGTATTCCCGGCTACCAGTTTACCAATGTATTCCCAGCTACCAGTTTACCAATGTATTCCCGGCTACCAATTTGCGAATGCATTCCCAGCTACCAGTTTACCAATGCATTCCCGGCTACCAGTTTACCAATGCACAATGCACTCCAGGCTACCAATTTAGCAATGCATTCCCGGCTACCAGTTTACCAATGTATTCCCGGCTACCAATTTGCGAATGCATTCCCGGCTACCAGTTTACCAATGCATTCCCGGCTACCAGTTTACCAATGCACAATGCACTCCAGGCTACCAATTTAGCAATGCATTCCCGGCTACCAGTTTACCAATGTATTCCCGGCTACCAATTTACCAGTGCATTCCCGGCTACCAATTTACCAATGCATTCCTGGCTACCAGTTTACCAATGCATTCCTGGCTACAAGTTTACCAATGCATTCCTGGCTTGCGGTTTACTAATGCATTCCTCGCTACAAGTTTACCAATGCATTCCTGGCTACCAATTTACCAATGCATTCCCGGCTACAAGTTTACCAATGTATTCCTGGCTACCAGTTTACCAATGTATTCCCAACTACCAGTTTACCAATGTATTCCCAGCTACCAATTTGCCAATGCATTCCCGGCTACAAGTTTACCAATGTATTCCCAACTACCAGTTTACCAATGTATTCCCAGCTACCAATTTGCCAATGCATTCCCGGCTACAAGTTTACCAGTGTATTCCCAGCTACCAGTTTACCAATGTATTCCTGGCTACCAATTTGCCAATGCATTCCCGGCTACCAGTTTACCAATGCATTCCCGGTTACCAGTTTACCAATGTATTCCTGGCTACCAATTTGCCAATGCATTCCCGGCTACCAGTTTACCAATGCATTCCCGGTTACCAGTTTACCAATGTATTCCCGGTTACCAGTTTACCAATGCATTCCCGGCTACCAATTTGCCAATGCATTCCAGGCTGTGGCTGACACAGTGGTGACATGATATATCTGATGTTTGGGAACACGTTGATTTCAGTTTAGTCAGTTATCCTCCTGTGATACAGAAGCCACTGGATGAGATGTAAGTAATGGAAACTTGAGCACCATGCAAGCAAGGAGCTGGAGACTCAGAGAAGCACACACTGCTTTTATTGTCAAGTTCAGTGACACCATGTACTACTCAATACTGAAGAACAAATAAGGTTGTGCTACTTTAGTCAGAACAGGTGCTCACAGAATGGGACTTTAGAAGCGGATGACTTGGGTTCAAAATAAAGAGTTAACGTTTGGAAGCCAAAATAAGAAAATTAACTCAAAAATAAGGAAGAAGGGAGACAGTTTGCTGGTATCTGTACATTAGCTGAAGATACAGACTTTGTATGTCATGCAATCCAGGATGAAAAGAGCTTTCTGCCGGCTCCACTACCTGCCACAGACCGATAAATGGAAGTGATTCCTATTGACCTTCTGGGAAGCAAAAGCGACTGATGGATGTCACTAAATAAATCCACATCAGTGCTGTTCAGTATCGTGGAATGGCAAAGAGAGGGAGGCAAGAGATAGAAAGGTTGAGCTGTCCTTTCTGAGCCATGCTGGGGGAGCTATGTCCAGCACAAACACCGACCTTATACCAAAATCCACTGTAGGCTTATAGTGAGTTAGCGATTACAGTGCATACAATCTAACAGCAACATAACTCTTCAATGCATGGGGAATAACATATGAAAAGGCCATTTCCAATAAATAAACATGTCTGGGCTAAATATGATTTGGGTAAACATAAACATTAAAATTTGAATGTTCTTTAAGAGAAAATTAGGCTATGATTTATATGAACACTCACCAGGAAACAATAATTTAGCTCATACACATGTGTTGATAAAATACTTTAAACTAGAACAAACAAAATAAAGAAAATGGCCCATTACATAGATATTAGCTTATAATGTGCACAGAATCATCGGAGCTTATTGTTGCATAATCAATCCGGTGTGCTTCACTTCATTTACTCATGGTACCAAACAATTCTGCCTGAAAACACAGTCCAAATTAAATATGAATAAGTATCCACATCGTGTCCAAGGACAAGGCTTCGAACATTCTCCAAGGCCATGTGATAACTAGCTAATTAAAAGTTATCTGTACATTCTCCCCGGGACAGTAGGCTTGGAATTGGCTGAGGATAGGCCTGGTATTCTCTGTTACAAATGTGGAGAAGAAGGACATTTCAAGCAAGATTGTGAAGGACAGAAAAATCGTCATAAAGTAAACCAGCAGTTAATTAAACAAAAAAAAAGGGAAACTATAGATGGATATCCCGGAGAAAATACATTCCAGACAGTATATCAAGAGAAAAACTAAAGTGCAAAACGCACATCAATGTGCACACATCTACATGCACAGACATGAATCAATATGTGTACAGGAGTTCAAACAAGTGCAAACACATGTTGAAATCACTGTAGCAATTGTCATGATATCATTAGCCTTTTGCTTCAGGAATTAACCATCTACGCTTCGAGCTTCACATGCTTCAAGTTAATTAATCATCACTAAGGTGGCCTGAGTAATCTGATTTATCTTTCATTTAGGTTCATATATTGGGCATTGCATTATAATAGCTATTACTGAAACAATCCAGAGACAGGTAGATAGTGCTATAATGACACCATGCCTTTGGTTGTTGGCATTGAACATTTATATTATGTCAGATTGGCACCTTTACTTCCCTTCAGTGTCAGATGCAGCATTTGAGGTTCGATTGAAGTTTGGTTCATTAAACTGAGCAGAATCAACTTAAAATCTGGTGGCAAAGTCAACACCCACTGCTCTTTCCTTTTTAATTAGCTACTGTGAAACAGTGGTCTTGTGCAACTGAATTGATCAATCTGCTCTCGGTCTGGAGTCTTCTTCCCTCGAGGTGGCACAGAGGCACAGGGAGGAGAAAGAGAGCTTGTTGCCTGGCAGTGCCAGTGACCCAGGTTCAACCCTGACCTCTACATGTTCTCTGTGACTGTGTGGATTTCCTCCATGGGTTTTGATTTCCTCTCACATTCCAAGGTTGTATGGGTCAATGGGTTAATCGGCCATTGTAAATTATCCCGGGTGTGTAGGTAAGTGGTAGAGTCCAAGGGGAGTTAATTGGAAACTGGGTAGAATAAAATAGGCCAGGCAGCATCTCTAGGAAGAGGTACAGTTGACGTTACAGGCCGAGACCCTTCGTCAGGACTAACTGAAGGAAGAGTTAGGAAGAGATTTGAAAGTGGGAGGGGGGAGGGGGAGATCCAAAATGATAGAAGAAGACAGGAGGGGGAGGGATGGAGCCAAGAGCTGGACAGGTGATTGGCAAAGGGGATATGAAAGGATCATGGGACAGGATGCCCAGGGAGAAAGACAAAGGGGGGGGGAACCCAGAGGATGGGCAAGGGGTATAGTCAGAGGGACAGAGGGAGAAAAAGGAGAGTGAGAGAAAGAATGTGTGTATAAAAATAAATAACGGATGGGGCATGAGGGGGAGGTGGGGCATTACCAGAAGTTAGAGAAGTCAATGTTCATGCCATCAGGTTGGAGGCTACCCAGACGGAATATAAGATGTTGTTCCTCCAACCTGAGTGTGGCTTCATCTTTACAGTAGAGGAGGCCGTGGATAGACATGTCAGAATGGGAATGGGATGTGGAATTAAAATGTGTGGCCACTGGGAGATCCTGCTTTCTCTGGCGGACAGAGCGTAGATGTTCAGCAAAGCGGTCTCCCAGTCTGCATCGGGTCTCGCCAATATATAGAAGGCCACATCCAGAGCACCAGACGCAGTATATCACCCCAGCCGACTCACAGGTGAAGTGTCGCCTCACCTGGAAGGACTGTTTGGGGCCCTGAATGGTGGTAAGGGAGGAAGTGTAAGGGCATGTGTAGCACTTGTTCCACTTACAAGGGTAAGTGCCAGGAGGTAAATCAGTGGGGAGGGATGGGGGGACGAATGGACAAGGGAGTCGCGTAGGGAGCGATCCCTGCGGAAAGCAGAGAGATGGGGGGAGGAAAAGATGTGCTTAGTGGTGGGATCCCGTTGGAAGTGGCGGAAGTTACGGAGAATAATATGTTGGACCCGAAGGCTGGTGGGGTGGTAGGTGAGCACCAGGGGAACCCTATTCCTAGTGGGGTGGCGGGAGGATGGAGAGAGAGCAGATGTGCGTGAAATGAGGGAGATGCGTTTGAGAGCAGAGTTGATAGTGGAGGAAGGGAAGCCCCTTTCTTTAAAAAAGGAGGACATCTCCCTCGTCCTGGAATGAAAAGCCTCATCCTGAGAGCAGATGCGGCGGAGACGGAGGAATTGCGAGAAGGGGATGGCATTTTTGCAAGAAACAGGGTGAGAAGAGGAATAGTCCAGATAGCTGTGAGAGTCAGTAGGCTTATAGTAGACATCAGTGGATAAGCTGTCTCCAGAGACCCTGATGTGTGTTGCTTGAATTTCTAGCATCTGTAGAATTCCTGTTGTTAGAATAAAATAGGTTAGGTTTGCACTGGTGTAAATCGGTGGTTGATGCACAGACCAGATGGGCCAAAAGGCCTGCTTCACTCTATACTGCTGAAGGAAATTAGTAAACCCAATGAAGTTTTAATGGTAGCTTCATGGTCACCATCTGCGAGACCAATTTTTGTAAAATGCCGGATCGATTCACTTAATTTGAATTCTCCGGATGTTTTTGTGGATTTGAACTCATGTCAAATGAGTGTGCTCTTTGAGACTTTTGGATTTCCAATCCAGAAATTTAACCTCACCACTCCACCTCCCAATCACCCCCATGAAAGCACAAGATACTGGGGTCTAAGCAACACACACAACACGCTGGAGGAACTCAGCAGGTCGGGCAGCATCCGTGGAAATGATCGGTCAATGTTTTGGGCTGGAACCCTTCGTCAGGACTGAAGAGGGAGGGGGCAGAGGCCCTATAAAGAAGGTGGGGGGGAGGGTGGGAAGGAGAAGGCTGGTAGGTTCCAGGTGAAAAACCAATTTTCCCCTATTCCTTCTTCACCTTTCCTGCCTATCACCTCCCTGCTTCCCCTCCCCAACCCCTTTATCTTTCCCCTTACTGTTTTTTCACCTGGAACCTACCAGCTTTCTCCTTCCCACCCTCCCCCCACCTTCTTTATAGGGCCTCTGCCCCCTCCCCCTACAGTCCTGACGAAGGGTTCTGGCCCGAAACATTGACTGATCTTCTCCACGGATGCAGCCCGACCTGCTAACAAAACCAAAACAGTAAAATAGATAGAATTGACTTAAATGAACATTAATATCACAAATCTGCAGATGCCCGAAATTTGAAATAAAGTTCCTACGAAGGGTTTTTGACCTGAACGTTAATTGTGTTTGCCTTTTGACAGACTCTGCCTGACTTGCTAAGTGTTTACTGTATTTTCTATATCGATTTAAATTATTTGCCTTTGTTAATATTGTTTAATACTGGAGAGGCATATTACACCGTAATTGTATTTTATTGCAGAATGGAGAAATGTTTACCTTTTGTACTATTAAAACTGAAATGTATTAATTTTTAAAGATGCTTTTCATCACTGCAGGAGATAATGTAAGGCCAAGATAAAACGCAATTGTTTGCTATAAGGTTGAGCATCAAAAGTTATTTTTGATAAGATTATGTCTTGGAGGAGAAGGAGAGACATAAAGTAACAAGGAGGTACAGTATAAAAAGCTATGGTGCTTCTCCCTAGAACATTTGGCTGGCTAAAAACCAATATGGATTGCAGTTAATTGGGCAGCCGCCTATTTGGGACAACTCTTAAAGAATAGAAACTAATTGAGAAAAGAGCTTGGATTTCTTTTGTTTATTTGGGACACTATGCCACTTAAATTGGGACAGAAGATCGTTGGTGAACAGTTTCTAACTAGCGTCAGTCGTGTGTACTTGTGCGGCCGTTCAACTCTTCACCGTGCTTAGAGCGAGCAGTTTTTAAACAGGGTCAGTTGTGTGTGTTTGTGTTCAAAAAGCAGTGATTTTACCACTGATCGTTGGTGAGAAATAAGCATTAAGACAATTCAGAACCGTTTTGCTCACTGTGGTTTCAAGCATTCAGGCTTGGAGATGCCAGAAATGGCCATTAGACATTACCGAGTGAACAGTTTTAAAATAGCATCAGTTTCTTGTGCTTATGTTATGTTATCCATTTGGACTGACAGACATCAATACAAGTTGTAGCGATTTTTAATCATTTTGATTTTTATTTTGTCTTTATACAGAAAGGCAATGAAGGTAGTCTATTATTTGTAGTCAAGGTAGTCAGTGAAAGCAGAGTTTAAGGGTTGGCATAACATTGTGGGCCGAAGGGCCTGTACTGTGCTGTACTATTCTACGTTCTATAATTTGCACTTGGTCTCTGCACTGATTTTCTTCATTTACGGTTAATCAGAAAAAACATGGTAGTGATGATTCTTCTGTGAATTACTATTAGGAACTAATACACAGTTGTAATAATGTAGTAATATTGATAGTGTACTAATTTGTTCTGTATTTTATTTAAATACATGTAATTTCTTACTCGGTTAAATTGCAACTTGTCTTTATTGTGCTTTTTAACTATTTCCATGAAACTTCAGCTAATTGGGGCAGCTGCTTAACTGGGTTAAACTGCTCCCGCTGTTTGTCAATTAATTGGAATCCACTGCTCATGGGATGGTCTCACATCCAGTAGGAAGAAGAGCTTGAGATAAAAGGGCATAAAATGGGGGTATGTTTTCTCTGAGTCAGATAGAAGAAATCTATTGTTACCTTTGAGGCTCAGTCTTAAGAAGCCATTTTCAAAGATACCAACATTTAGAAGGTTTTGCTCAATGTTTAACAGGCTCTGTGTGGCTGGTTAGAATACACATTTCATTATTGATAAGTGAGTACTGCCTCTAGGTGTATGTATCTGCTTGAGTAAGTGACTTCTCCAGCAGTGTGAGAATGAGTGTGCTATACAGACATTTCTGATTTGACAAAAACTATGTGACTCTGTTGCTCTCGAATGTTTGAGTGATCATGGGAGTATGTAGTTTAGAATCCCATGCCACATTTTAACATTTACCAGGATACTGTATGGACTAGAGAACCTGTCTTGTGAGAAAAGGTTGAGTGAGCTCGGGCTTTTTTCTTTGGAGCAATGGAAGATGAGAGATGATGTGATAGAGATGTATAACATTATGAGAGGCATGGGTGAGTAGACAGCCAGCACCTTTCTTCCGGTGCAGCAATGTCTACTAGCAGAGGACATCTGTTTCAGGTGAGTGGTGGAAAGTTCAGGGGAGATGTCAGAGGTAAATTTTATTTTATACAGAGTGGTTTACACTCTCGGGGGCAGTGGTGAAGGTTGGTACAATTGGGACATTTAAGATACACACACCAGTACTTATAGAGGGAGAAGAAATGGTAAGAGTGAGCAATTTCAATTGACTGGTTGTCAATATTCCAGGCCCATATTAATGCAGCTACAAAGAAGACACGACAGTGGCTTTATTCCATTAGGAGTTTAAGGACATTTGATATGTCACCAAAGACACTCGCATATTCCTACAGATGTATCATTGCAAGCTTTCTAACTGGTTGCATCTCGTCCGGTATGGTGGGGGGGGGGGCACTACGGAACAGGATCAAAATAAGCTGCAGAGAGTTGTAAACAGTCAGCTCCATCATGGCCATCAGCCTCCATAGTATTCTCTGGCTATCCATCCCATAGGACAGGGATCCCCAACCTTTTTTGCCACATGGACCGGTTTATTATTGACAATATTCTTGTGGACGGGCTGGGGGGGGGAGGTAGGGTTGCCAACGGACAAGAGTAGCAGTCAAATACGTTGTGCTTACCCTGAAAAAGACTACCATGACCATGAAGCCTTGCGTGGGCACCTGTGTGCGCAAGCGTGTACGTGCCGATTTTTTTCTACTAATCGTTTTTGGCGATTCTGTTCGGGGGGGTGTTAATCACGACTGGAATATAGGTGATTAGTGGCTAATACACTCAATTTCATTTCTAAAAGGGTTTATCTAACGAATTTAATATTAAACACACAGTGCATATTTTCCTCGCATGAATATAGTGATAAATCAATTATCAGGGGAGGACAGGGGAGCTTGAAGTAAGTATTGAACGAACAGTAGAAGTGGTAGAGGCAGGTTCGATATTACCATTTATAGAAAAATTGGATAGGTATATGGACAGGAAAGGAATGGAGGGTTATGGGCTGAGTGCAGGTCGGTGGGACTAGGTGAGAATAGCGTTCGGCATGGACTAGAAGGGTCGAGATCGCCTATTTCCGTGCTGTAATTGTTATATGGTTATATAAGTCATTTATAAGTCAATAGCATCATAACATTTTAAGTAACGTTTGGATATTAAACACAGAGCACATATTTTCCCCGTAGGAACATATAAAATCATTACAACACACCAGTATCGCTGAATCAGTGGGAGCCCTGGGTTGAATACTTGTTCCCTGCAATGAGACGGTCCCATCGAGGGGGTGATGGGAGACAGCGATACTCGAACGGGGTTCCTTATGTCCAGTCTATTCCGCAATTCATCGCAGAGATATGTTGGAAATGGAAGCAACGTTTTCAGTGCTTTCGTGGCTATCTCAGGATATTTAGCCTTGACTTTGATCCAGAATGCTGGCAGAGATGTTATGTCAAACATACTTTTCAGCCCGCCATCACTTGCAAGCTCAAGAAGTTGATCTTCTTCCTACATTGCTACAATTAATAAGGACGTATGGGAGCCTGAATGACTTCTTTATTTTTTATTTTTACACTACTTACTTATCTTAACTATTTAATATATATATATCATCATCATCATCATCATCAGGTGCCATGCCCAGTTTGAGCTTTGACTGCCATGGCCCACACACTCTTGTTTCGAGTCAAGTGGATCAATTCATTGGTATTCATTTCTAGTTCTCTGGCTGCTGTCTGCATCATCATTTGTCTTTGTCTTTCTCTTGCTTTCTTCCCTTCAATCTTTCCCATAATTACCATGCATTCTAACTCCTCTTTCCTAATCACATGTCCAATGAAGTCACATTGCCTTTTCATGATCTCATACATTATTTCTCTTTTTGTGTTTGCTCTGTTCATGACATCCTCATTAGATATTTATTTCGTCCATGATATTCTTTGTATCCTCCTCAAAAACCACGTCCCTGCTGCTACAATTCGTTTCCTCATGTTACTAGATATTGTCCAACATTCTGAGCCATATAACATAACTGGATAAACATAACATTTCAGTACTCTGAGACGGGGTGTCATGCCTAGTTTAGTGTTGGTCAGTATACTCTTCATTCTCGTAAAGGTGTCTTTTGCCATCCCTATTCTTCTTTTGATGTCCATGTCGCACCTGCCATCTGATTTCACCCAGCTTCCTAAGTAGCAAAAGTTCTGTACTTGTTTTATGTCTTTCCCGTTTATTCTCAGCCTGCAGATAGGATTCTCCTTCTTTTTGGATATGACCATACATTCTGTCTTTTTGTAATTGATAGATAGACCCATTTTTGCACTTTTTTCAACAATTATATCAATTAAGTTTTGTAGTTCTTCCTCCGTACTTGCAATTAACACAGTGTCATCTGCATATCTGAAATTATTGATGTTTTCACCGCCAACTTTGGTTCCCAAGATGTCTCTTATTTTTTGTAATATTGTTTCACTGTAGACATTAAATAAATCAGGGGAGAAAACACACCCTTGTCTAATGCCTCTCTTGATTTTCATAAACTGACTCACTTCTCCATCTATTCTTACAGCGGCAGTTTGTTCCCAGTACAGATTTCTGATTAGGCGGAGGTCTTTCGAATCTAGATCTAGAGTTTTCTGTAATATTTCAAATAACTTATTGTGCTTCACTTTATCAAATGCTTTTGTGTAGTCGATAAATATATATATACTTACTGTAAATCAGAGTTTTTTCTCTATTATTATGTATTGTATTGTACTGCTGCTGCAAAGTTAACAAATTTCACACCGTATACTGGCGATATTAAAGCTGATTCTGATTCTGAGGTAGGCACACGGATGTAAGAAAATTGGAGGGTTATGGGCTGTGTAGGTGGGGAGGGTTAGATTGATCATGAAGTAGGTTTATACAAGTTGGGACAAAATTAGGGGTCGAAGAACTTGTACTGCTATGTGTTCTATGTTCTATCAGAGAGGTGGGTAACCAAGAGCCAGCTGGGGATTGTGAGGGGCACAGTGGTGCTGCAGGCAGGACTACTGTCTCAGACTCCAGTGAGCCAGGTTCAATGCCAACCTCCGATGCTGTCTGCACGGAGTTTACACATTCCCCCCGTCACTATGTGTTTCAGCGGGTGTTTCATTTCCCTCCTGCTACTCTGAAACTTAGGGGATAGACTGGTTAGTTCCCCATAGCGTAGCTGGATGGTGAGGGACTGCAGTGGAACCTAACAGGCATGTGAAATGGAGTAGGTTACTGGGATCTGAGTGGGGGAATATAATTCATGACTTTGGTCTGAGATCTGGCAGAGGCGGGACAGACGGAATAGCCTCCTGCTGAGTAAATGCAGTAGATATTAATCAGTCACCTGCCAGTTAAAAATGTAAGTGGTTGAAGGACATTTCACAGAGCAACCTGAGACATCGGTGGTACACAGAGAACCACTATGTCCTGATCTTAGAGGCTCAGAGTGAATTGTTTCATGAAGGAGTTACATGGTAAAGGCCACACGTATATCAAGATAGACCAGAACCACAGGCATATCGAGGTAGACACAGGACCTCAGGCTTACCGAGATAGACATGTGACCACAGGCATATTGAGATAGACATGGAATCACAGGCATATCGTGATAGACACAGGACCACAGGCTTATCGAGATAGACACAGGACCTCAGGCTTATCGAGATAGACATGTGACCACATGCATATCGAGATAGACACGGAACCACAGGCATATCGAGATAGACACGGAACCACAGGTATATCGTGATAGACACGGAACTACAGGCATATCGAGATAGACACGGAACCACAGGCATATCGAGATAGACACGGAACCACAGGTATATCGTGATAGACACGGAACTACAGGCATATCGAGATAGACACGGAACCACAGGCATATCGAGATAGACGCAGGACCACAGGCTTATTGAGGTAGACATGTGACCACATGCATATCGAGATAGACAGGAGACCACAGGTATATTGTGATAGACGTAGGACCACAGGCATATTGAGATAGACACGGAATCACAGGCATATCGTGATAGACACAGGACCACAGGCATATTGAGATAGACACTGGATCACAGGAGAACAAAATCCAGTAATTTAATGATATGGTTATTGGCCAACAGTCAATCATAGTTTGATCAGAAATACCTCAAGTTCAAGGAGAGAGGAAACATCCTGAAACTGACAACGAAAGGATACTATTGATTTGATAAAAATATACATAGCTGCATGATTTTTATCAAATCAAAAATATCTCCATTTTCCTTTTCTGTGCTCCCCCGCCTCTGTCGCACCTGCCCAGGATGAAGCTTTCCTTACCAAAACATCAGAGACGTCTTCTTCTTCAAAGAAGAGGGTTTCCCTTCCTCCGCCATTGATGCTGCCCTCACCTGCATCTCCTCCATTTCCAGGATATCCACCCTCACCCCACCTTCTCACTACCTTAACAGTGATGGAGTTCCTCCTGTCCTTACCTACCATCCCATGAGTCTCACATACAGCACATCATTCTCCACAACCTCTGTGAACTTCAACACGATCCTACCACCCAGCACATCCTTACCTCCTCTGCACTCTCTGCTTTCCACCAGGGATTGCTCTCTTTGTGATTCTCTTAGCCAGTCATCCCTCCCCACTGATATGATATCCCTACTGACAATTATCCCTGCAAGTGGAAGAAGTATTACACCTGCCCATTCTTCTCCTTCCTCACAGCCCCAAACAGTCCATCCAGGTGAGGCCACACTTCACTTTTGACTCTGTCAGTGTCATCTACTGTATCCAGTGCTCCTGGTGCAGCCTCTTCTGCATAGGTGAGACCCATATAGATTGGGGACCGCTTTGTTGAGCACCTTGGCTCGATCCACAAAAAGCAGGATTTCCTGGTGACCATCCATTTTAATTCCACTGCCCATTCCCGTTCTGACTTTTCAGTCCATGGTCTCCTCTACTGACTCAATGGGGCCACACTCAGGTTAAAGGAGCAACACTCCATATTCTGCCTGGGTAATCTCCAACCTGATAGCATGAACATCGATTTCTTGAACTTCCAGTAATTGCCAGCTTCACCCCCCTCCGCCATTCCCCATTCTCTATTTGTGTTCCCTTCTCTCACCTTATCTCCTTACCTGCCCATCACCTCCCACTGGTGCTGCTCACCCTTTCCTTTCTTCCATGGTCTTCTCTCCTCTCCTATCAGAGTCCCTGTTCTCCAGCCCCGTATCTCCTTCACCAGTCAAAATCCCAGCTCTTTGCTTCACGCCCTCCCCTCTCTCAGTTGCACCTATCACCTACCACCTTGCAACTCTTCCTCCCCTCCCCTCCACACTCTTACACTGACCTCTCCTCCTTCATCCCAGCTCTGATGAAGGGGCTTGGCCCAAATCAGTGACTCTTTACTCTTTTCCATCAATGCTGCCTGGCCTGCTGAGTTCCTCCAGCATCTTGTGTATTACCTCACCTATCACCTACTAATTGGTACTCCTTCACCTTCCCATAACCTTTCTATGCTGTTGTTTTCCAACTCATTTTCCAGTCCTGAGAAAGGGTGTCAGCCGGAAAACGCCAGCTCTTTATTCCTCTCCGTAGATGCTGCAGGACCTGATGAACTTCGCCATCATTTTGTGTGTTTTACTCTGGATATCTGACATCTGCAGAATCTCTTGTATTTAGAAATGTCTCCATAAGGAATTCATATCGGGAGCAGTTTCTCAAACTTCTCTGTGGTTTACTGACAGTGTTCCCTACTGTGCATTGTCGGTCTGACTGGGCAGACTGCCTGGCAATGTTTAGGGGGTATGTTCATGCCCAGGTAAATACTGCGAGGGAACACGCGCTGTCCACAGTGACCACTGAGGCGTTCCGGGACCATTGGGCTCGGTGGGGGCGGGGGCGTGGGGGAGGTTAGCACCATCATTGACAGAGATGGAAATACTTCAGCTTAATTTTGTTTGTTTAGTAGTTAGTAACTGGTTTGTATATATTGTAGCAGTGAACTTGTAATAAAGATATTTTATATGGGAAAAAAAACAGTGCATTGTTGGTATTCCCTGCAGTGCATTGTCAGTGTTCCCTCTGCTGTATATTGTCAGTGTTCCTGTTTTGCTTTGTTCTGATCACCAGGGTTGCCAGGATCTTCCAGTTTCCAACACTCCTCCTCCCCTGATTATTTTCACTCTGTCTTGTTTTAATCATCAGTACACCTGTGCCTTGTTTTGTTTCTCTGTTTAAGTTCCCTCTGTTTGTTTGTCTTTTTTTACAAAACTATAAAAGTTTATTTGCATCACATATACACAAGGTACAGACATTCAATATTTACAAGACACTCAGATTACACTATGGTTACTACTGTCTATAAAACAGTCAATACCCCGGGGGGCCCACTGCTTCTGGAACTCCCCCATTGCGACTGAATTGAATTGACTTTATTACTTACCTCCTTCAAACACGAGGAGTAAAATGTTTGTTACGTCTCTGTTCGAATGTGCAATTATAGTAATTTATAATAAATAGTATGTACAACAGGATAGTCAATATAACACAGAAATACAGTAGCATCTTCATGAATTAATCAGTCTGATGGCCTGGTGGAAGAAGCTGTCCCGGAGCCTCCTGGCTTTTATGCTGTGGTACCGTTTCCCGGATGGTAACAGCTGGAACAGTTTGTGGTTGGGATGACTCGGGTCCCCAGTGATCCTTTGGGCCCTTCTTACACACCCGTCTTTATAAATGTCCTGAATAGTGGGAAGTTCACATCTACAGAGTCGCTGGGCTATCCGCACCACTCTCTGCAGGTACCTGTGATTAAGAGAAGTACAGTTCCCATACCAGGCAGTGATGCAGCCAGTCAGGATGCTCTCAATTGTGCCCCTATCAAAAGTTCTTAGAATTTGGGGGCCCATACCAAACTTCCTCAACCATCTGAGGTGAAAGAGGTGCTGTTGTACACGTGGCCAAGTGGTTAAAGCGTTCGTCTAGTGATTGGAAGGTCACTAGTTTGAGCCTCAGCTGTGGCAGCGTGTTTGTGTCCTTGAGCGAGGCACCTAACCACACATTGCTCTAGTGTCTGTGTGAGGAGTGGTGCCCCACACGGACTTCCAACTTGCGCCTTGTAAAGCATAAAAATGCCCGACACAGGCCTCTCATGGTCTGAGTCGATGTTCCCCTCCCCCACCACACAGCCAGTATGTACAGACCATGTGAGATCCTTGGTGCTATTTATGTTGTGGAACTTAAAGCTCTTCACCCTCTCAACCCCAGATCCACTGATGTCAATGGGAGTTAACCTGTCTCCATTCCTCCTGTAGTACACAACCAGCTCCTTTGTTTTTGCGATATCGAGGGAGAGGTTGTTTTCTTGACACCGCCATGTTAGGGTGATGACTTCTGCACTGCATGCTCCCTCTTTGAGGGCAGCGGGGTACGGACATACCCTCGGAAAAGGGGCAGGTGGTCAGCCAGGACAGCGCCCTCCACGTTCCACTCCCTAGACAATGAATGGCCATCTTGGCCAGGCCCAGGACCAAGCCCACCAGGAGACCCTCCTCATGACCTGCCCCCTTCTGAACTGGGTGCCCGTAAATGAGGAGTGTGGGACTGAAATGCAACCAGAACCGCAACAGCAGCCCCTTCAGAAACTCAAACGGGCTGCAACCTCTGACATTCCGTTGAAGCATGGTGCACTGCCTCCTCCCGCCCATAGAATGGACAGGTGGACAGGGTGTCAGTGAACCTGCTCAAGAACCTGCTGTACGGGACTGCCTAATGCAACACCTTCCATCCCAGTTCCCCAGTGTAAAGGGGAAGCACCCTCAAACCCTGCCTCTCATACAACCTCCCACCTTAAATTCCTTCATATACGTGTCTAGTAGTCTCTTAAATTTCACTAGTGTATCTGCCTCCACCACTGACTCAGGCAGTGCATTCCACGCACCAACCACTCTCTGAATAAAAAACCTTCCTCTAATATCACCCTTGAACTTCCTAACCCTTACCTTAAAGCCATATCCTCTTCTATTGAGCAGTGATGTCCTGGGGAAGGGGTGCTGGCTATCCACTCTATCTATTCCTCTTATTATCTTGTACACCTCTATCATGTCTCCTCTCATCCTCCTTCTCTCCAAAGAGTAAAGCCCTAGCTCCCTTAATCTCTGATCATAATGCATATGTAAGGGGTTTCTTTTTTTATATGTCGCTGCGTAGTCTAATTAAAATGGTTTCTTTGTTATGTTATAATTGAAAGGGCTTCTTTGTTATGTTAACTGCTGAGAAAGTCCTCCCGCTAGCAGTTTGTTTGGATCACGTTACTGATAAGAAGGTGTTATGAACCAATTGGGATAGTTGTTATGCTTTTGTTGTGTCTGTAAGGTATGGTATGCGCGGGGTTTTGGGAGAGAGGGACAGAGGATGGACCAGGTGCCGTGAGTCCGCTATCGGGGTCGGGCCCCAAGCAGGAGTCCGAGGTCCGGGGTAAGGAGAGGAGACAGAGACGGACTCTTGTGGATCATCTGGTCGACCACCATTGTTTGTCCCAGGCGGCCGGTCGAGGTGGTCCGAGGGGTCGCAGGGTGAAGAAGAAGGGTCCTGAGCTCCAACTGTTTGTGCACGAAGAGATTGAACTTTGATAAGTGTGGCGCCTTTTATTTGCCTTTTATATTTTATTCTCTTTTAATTATATAGTTCCAGTAATATCTATAAACTGTAAATCATTTAATCGTATCTGGTGTATTGTCTTGCTATTTGGCGGGGTGGAGTACATCACACATCATCCACACAAACTAACTACACAGTTTGGCGGGGCCGAGGGCTGTTTCCCTAGACAACAGTGGCCGAGCAACCCTGAGGTTGGCCACGGGGGCTACACATACTCTCTAAACCAGGCAATATCCTGGTAAGTCTCCTCTGTACCCTTTCCAATGCTTCCACATCCTTCCTATAGTGAGGCAACCAGAACTGGACACAGTAATCCAAGTGTGGCCTAACCAGAGTTTTATAGAACTGCATCATTACCTCATGACTCTTAAACTCTATCCCTCGACTTATGAAAGCTAACACCCCATAAGCTTTCTTAACTTCCTTATCTACCTGTGAGGCAACTTGCAGGGATCTGTGGACATGTACCCCCAGATCCTTCTGCTGCTCCACACTACCAAGTATCCTGCCATTTACTTTGTACTCTGCCTTGGAGTTTGTCCTTCCAAAGTGTACCACCTCACACTTCTCCGGGTTGAACTCCATCTGCCACTTCTCAGCCCACTTCTGCATCCTATCAATGTTTCTCTGCAATCTTCAACAATCCTCTACACTATCTACAACACCACCAACCTTTGTGTCATCTGCAAACTTCCCAACCCACCTTCTACCCCGACATCCAGGTTGTTAATAAAAATCACGAAAAGTAGAGATCCCAGAACCGATCCTTGTGGGACACCACTAGTCGCAACTCTCCAATTTGAATGTACTCCCTCCACCAGGACCCTCTGCCTTCTGCAGGCAAGCCAATTCTGAATCCACCTGGCCAAACTTCTCTGGATCCTATGCCTTCTGACTTTCTGAATAAGCCTACCATGTGGAACCTAGTCAAACGCCTTACTAAAGTCCATGTCGATCACATCCACTGCACTACCCTCATCTATATGCCTGGTCACCTCCTCGAAGAACTCTATCAGGCTTGTTAGACACGATTTGCCCTTCACAAAGCCATGCTGATTGTCCCTGATCAGACCATGATTCTCTAAATGCCCATAGATCCCATCTCTAAGAATCTTTTCCAACAGCTTTCCCACCACAGATGTAAGACTTACTGGTCTATCATTACCTGGACTATCCCTACTACCTTTTCTGAACAACGGGACAACATTCGCCTCCCTCCAATCCTCTGGTACCATTCCCGTGGACAACGAGGACATAAAGATCCTAGCCAGAGGCTCAGTAATCTCTTCCCTCACCTCATGGAGCAGCCTGGGGAATATTCCGTCAGGCCCCGGGGACTTATCCGTCTAATGTATTTTAACAACTCCAACACCTCCTCTCCCTTAATATCAACATGCTCCAGAACATCAACCTCATTCATATTGTCCTCACCATCATCAAGTTCCCTCTCATTGGTGAATACCGAAAAGAAGTATTCATTGAGGACCTCGCTCACTTCCACAGCCTCCAGGCACATCTTCCCACCTTTATCTCTAATCGGTCCTACCTTCACTCCTGTCATCCTTTTGTTCTTCACATAATTGAAGAATGCCTTGGGGTTTTCCTTTACTCTACTCACCAAGGCCTTCTCATGCCCCCTTCTTGCTCTTCTCAGCCCCTTCTTAAGCCCCTTTCTTGCTACCCTATATTCCTCAAAAGCCCCATCTGATCCTTGCTTCCTGAACCTCATGTATGCTGCCTTCTTCCACCTGACTAGATTTTCCACCTCACTTGTCACCCATGGTTCCTTCACCCTACCATTCTTTATCTTCCTCACCGGGACAAATTTATCCCTAACATCCTGCAAGAGATCTCTAAACATTGACCACATGTCCATAGTACATTTCCCTGCAAAAACATCATCCCAGTTCACACCCGCAAGTTCTAGCCTTATAGCCTCATAATTTGCCCTTCCCCAATTAAAAATTTTCCTGTCCTCTCTGATTCTATCCTTTTCCATGATAATGCTAAAGGCCAGGGAGCGGTGGTCAATGTCCCCCAGATGCTCACCCACTCAGAGATCTGTGACCTGACCCAGTTCGTTACCTAATACTAGATCTAGTATGGCATTCTCCCTAGTCGGCCTGTCAACATGCTGTGACAGGAATCCGTCCTGGACACACTTAACAAACTCTGCCCCGTCTAAACCCTTGGAACTAATCAGGTGCCAATCAATATTAGGGAAGTTAAAGTCACCCATGATAACAACTCTATTATTTTTACACCTTTCCAAAATCTGCCTCCCAATCTGCTCCTCAGCATCTCTGCTGCTATCAGGGGGCCTATAGAATACCCCCAATAGAGTAACTGCTCCCTTCCTGTTCCTGACTCCCACCCATACTGACTCAAAAGAAGATCCTGCTACATTACCCACCCTTTCTGTAGCTGTAATAGTATCCCTGACCAGTAATGCCACCCCTCCTCCCCTTTTACCCCGTCTCTATCCCTTTTAAAGCACTGAAATCCAGGAATATTGAGAATCCATTCCTGCCCTGATGCCAGCCAAGTCTCTGTAATGGCCACTACATCATAATTCCATGTATGTATCCAAGCTCTCAGTTCATCAGCTTTGTTCCTGATGCTTCTTGCATTAAAGTACACACACTTTAGCCCTCCTACCTTACTGTCTTTACACCATTTATTCTGCTTCTCTTTCCTCAAAGCCTCTCTGTATGTTAAATCTGGCTTTACTCCATGCACTTCTTTCACTGTTCTATCGCTCTGGGTCCCATCCCCCTCGCAAATTAGTTTAAACCCTCCCGAATGCAAGGAAGTGAAAGATGTGCAGGGACCCTTACTTTTCATGATCTTTATAAATGACCTGGATGAGGGAGTGGAGGGATGAGTTAGTAAGTTTGCTGATGACACAAAGGTTGGGAGTGTTGTGGATAGTATGGAGGGCTGTCAGAGGTTACAGCGGGACATTGATAGGATGCAAAACTGGGCTGAGAAGTGACAGATGGAGTTCAACCTAGATAAGTGTGAGGTGGTTCATTTTGGTAGGTCAAATATGATGGCAGAATATAGCATTAATGGTAAGACTCTTGGCAGTGTGGCGCATCAGAGGGATCTTGGGGTCCAAGTCCATAGGACGCTCAAAGCAGCTGCTCAGGTTGACTCTGTGGTTAAGAAGGCCTACAGTGTATTGGCCTTCATTAATCGTGGAATTGAATTTAAGAGCTGAGAGGTAATGTTGCAGCTATATAGGACCCTGGTCAGACCCCACTTGGAGTACCGGGCTCATTTCTGGTCGCCTCACTACAGGAAAGATATGGAAGCCATGAAAGGGTGCAGAGGAGATTTACAAGGATGTTGGCTGGATTGGGGAGCATGCCTTACGAAAGCAGGTTGAGTGAACTCGGCCTTTTCTCCTTGGAGCGACAGAGGATGAGAGGTGACCTGATAGAGGTGTATAAGATGATGAGAGGCATTGATCATGTGGATAGCGAGAGGCTTTTTCTCGGGACTGAAATGATTGCCACAAGAGGACACAGGTTTAAGGTGCTGGGGAGTAGGTACAGAGGAAATGTCAGAGCTAAGTCCTTTATGCAGAGGGTGGTGAGTGTGTGGAATGGGCTGCCGGCAACGGTGGTGGAGTCGGATACGATAGGGTCTTTTAAGAGACTTTTGGATAGGTACATGGAGCTTAGAAAAATAGAGGGCTATGGGTAAACTTAGTAATTTCTAAGGTGGGGACATGTTCGGCATAACTCTGTGGTCCAAAGGGCCTGTATTGTGCTGTAGGTTTTCTATGTTTCTATGAGTAGTCTGTACAAGAAATGCTTCAGAGCATTATGGAATGGCATGGTGGACATTCCTGCAAGACGGTTTGCATTATGTGGGACCCTCTCCCTTGTGGTCTTTGCTCAGTCTTGAATGTACCTGCATTGTGTGTAGTGATTCTGCTATCCTATCATGTGCTCTCTACAAACTGATCAACAAGTCACAATTCTTTGTTCAGCTACATCCACGTCTCCGGACTCCTCTGCACTTGGGTTCACATGGCCTAAGCCTCTCCCGGTGGTCCACTGGTTGAAGATTTGGAACATCACCATTACAACCCCGGCTGGCAACTAACCTTGATACAGTTCTCTCTTCAAAGTTCAAAGTATTTTTATTACAAAAGTATGTACATGTACATTTTACAACCTTGAGATTATCTGCTTACAAGCAGCCACAAAGCAAAGAAACACAAAAGAACCCATTAAAAAAAGCTGACCAACACCCAGAGAAAAGAAGAACAAATCATGCAGGCACTAAAAGTAAGCAAATAGCATTTGGAACAGCCTCAGTGCAGTGAAGAGCAGAGTTAACGTCACAGAGCAGTGAGCAGAACTGGGCAAACACCTCGCCTCTGGTCCCAGCACTCTGCCTTTTCAATCCATTTGGCCCAGCGTATAAATCATCCAAACATCGGGCCATTCCTCCCTGTAGGACCCTGGTGCTGTTTCATCGACATGCACTAGGCCTGAACCCCGCTAACACATTTCGGTCCGTACCTGACTGTTCCAAATCCACCCGCTGCTTAGATCAATCCAACCTCACTCTCAGTTTAGGTGGACAGGCCAAATCCACCTCTCCTCCTTCTCTCTGATCCACACGCTCCCACTCCATCTTGAAAATGCCTCAACCTTGCTCGAATTCCTTCTCATACACTCACGCTTTGACCCTCGACTCAGCCCCAACTTCACTTGCCTTTTCCTTGTTTGTCGTGATCGTTTACCTCTTCTCTACCATGTCAGTATTCCCCTCCGGGTTCGGCCCACCCTGCTGTGTCAGTGTTTGCCCTATCTATTGTACTTTGTGATTATTCACTCATTGTTTTGTTCTTTGTCTATGTTCTTTCATCAGGAACTTGCAGAAACGGGTCATATCAGGCATTTTGTAGAATGTCTTTGGAGCCAATCAATAACCATGATATTCTGTTATTGGACTGTGCTGAGATGTAAGAAATATTTCTAAAGAAAGATAAATCTATTTCTGTTTCACATTGAGGAAGGTTCGATTTCTTCACCCACTATAAAACTGCAGTTTATTTACCTGACGGACTGTCATAGTGAGGACATTTTCGACAATCATTTGAAGCCCCTTTACGTATTCACCCACGTACGAAGCAAGTGTTGAAAAGTTTCCAGCAAATGAATTGGTGCTGCTGGAGTATACATCCAGGAGGTATGAATTATTCACCTTTCACAGGAGTATAATAGGGGACTCAATCAATCAGAGACCCCTCACTGAGGCTACTCAAGACCCAGAGCTCTCAGTCAAAACAAAACCACCAAGCAAAATAAAGAATCCACTCCCACAGCCTCTGGAGGATTTGACTTAACCTTCTAAGCAGCAAGGAAGTTCTTACTGACAACAGCAAATGCCATCTGCTTCCCTGGTGAATGAACTGGAGCTTCAGCTCTACGACTGGGATCCATGGCAATCACCCATGTTTGTTGTCTCCAATGTATTTGATGGTGGAGTGAACAGAGAACACAGGAAACTGGCAACTCCGGAATTCTGAGAGAGGCTAAGGTGGAAGGATCAGCAGGATGTTTAGGAGGAAAGTCAAACTCATCTGCTGAGGTCTGCGATGGTTAAGACCACCTCTGCCTCACATTAATGATAACTCTTTAGGAAACAAAAGGTAGATCTACAGCGGTTACTGTGATCTATTGATTATGCATTTGCTTTACATCTTTTAGCACTCACTATGCAGCTTTGCACAAAAAATTAGAGGAACTCAAAGGGTCAGGCAGCATCTCTGGAAGAATGGACAGTGATGTTGTGGGTTGAGATGCTTCAATGCTAAGAAATTTTGTCCAGTGCAAGATACAATAGATAGATAGATACTTTATTGATCCCAAAGGAAATTACAGTGTCACAAGTAGCATTACAAGCGCACACATAAATCTTAGAAGAGAAGTAGAAAGAACAAAAAAATAAGTTACCACAAACAGCCTAACAGGAGGGGGTCATCATTTTCCCAGCTATAGGTTGACTCATGGCCAAGGGTAAGAATGACCTCATATAGTGCTCTATGGAGCAGTGCAGTTGTCTTCGACTATTATTAAGAGTGCTCCTCTGTTCAGCCAAGGTGGCATGCAGGTGAGAAACATTGTCCAGAATTGCCAGGATTTTCCACAGGGTCTTTTGTTCTACCACTGCCCCCAGTGTGTCCAGTTTGACTCCTATAACAGAGCCGGCCTTTCTAATCAGTTTATTGATCCTTTTGGCATCACCCATGTTGATGCCATTGCCCCAGCACACCAGCGCATAGGCAATTGTACTGACGACAACAGACTGTAGAACATGTGAAGGAGGTGCCCACATACTCCAAAGGACCTCAGTCTCCTCAAGAATGTGTTGGTGCTCCCCTCAAGTCAATCATATGGTGTACCCCTGGGTACTTGTAGGTCCTCACCACATCCACGTCCTCACCATCAATAGTAACAGGGAGCACAGCAGGTTTAGTCTTCCTAAAGTCCATCACCATCTCCTTTGTCTGACTGATGTTGAGCTGCAGATGATTCAGCTTGCACCATTTGACAAAGTCCTCCACCAGGGCCCTGTATTCATCCTCACATCCTCTCTTTATACACCCAACTATTGCTGAGTTGTCATGGAATTTCTGCAGATGACATGACTCAGTGTTGTATCTAAAGCCTGAGGTATACAGGGTAAACAGGAAGGGAACCAATACAGTTCCCTGTGGGGCCCCGGTGCTGCATATAGCCATGTCTGACACACAGCTCTGAAGCTGCATAAACTGGTCTGCCAGTCAGGTAGTCCATTATCCAGGATACAATGGAAGTGCCAGCCTTCACTGAACAGAGCTTTTCCCCCAGCAATGAGAGCTGTATGGTATTGAAGGCACTTGAGAAATCAGAAAACGTGGTCCTCCCGGAGCTGTCCAGCTTATCCAAATGGGAGTAGGCTCTGTTCAGCAGGTATTTGACAGCATCGTCGACTCCAATATTCTCCTGGTAGGCAAACTATGGGGGATCGAGGGCTGATCTGACCAGGGGTCGGAGGTGAGCCAGGACCAACCTCTCTAGAGTCTTCATGATGTGTGAGGGCAATATGAGAGCAGCATACAGTCAGGCAGTATCAGTCAATCACCTGTACAGGGGATACAATAGATTACAGAAACATTGAACTCCAACCATGCAATCAGGGAGTATCAGTCACTCACCTGTACAGGGGATACAATGGATTACAGAAACATTGATACAGTCAGGGAGTATCAGTCAATACCCTGTACAGGGAATACAATGGATTACAGAAACACTGATACAGTCAGGGAGTATCAGTCACTCATCTGTACAGGGGATACAATGGATTACAGAAACACTGATACAATCAGGGAGTATCAGTCAATACCCTGTACAGGGAATACAATGGATTACAGAAACACTGATACAGTCAGGGAGTATCAGTCAATACCCTGTACAGGGAATAAAATGGATTACAGAAACACTGATACAGTCAGGGAGTATCAGTCACTCATCTGTACAGGGAATACAATGGATTACAGAAACACTGATACAGTCAGGGAGTATCAGTCAATACCCTGTACAGGGAATACAATGGATTACAGAAACACTGATACAGTCAGGGAGTATCAGTCACTCATCTGTACAGGGGATACAATGGATTACAGAAACATTGATGAACTCCAACCATACCGTGGACTTTGCACAATGGAGACAGGAGATCATCAATGGCTTAAGCTCCGCTGGGAGCTAAGGACCCAAGAACAATACAGCCAGAGAGCAGGAGGAGAGTCCGGAGTTAAGTGGGACGGGTGAGAGTTTTGGCTATAGATGGAATGGAAGTCATTCACCACATGTGTGATAATTTAAAGTGCAAAATGTTGCAGTTCTGAGAGAAGGACTCATACCCTCAGCAAGCAAGTCTGAAACCAAAGCAACTCAACACAGAGGGGAAATTTTCACAGAAAGAAGCTATATTAGTATGAAAGTGATTGGGAAGAATGGAAAGTTGGACCTTTGTGGCATTTATACCAGCAACATCTCAAGAAAGCAGCACAACATCCAGGCAGAAGTCCGATTAAATGGTCAGTGCAAAGCTGTTCAGTGGCAGGCAAGGTCAGAGATGTCAGCTGGTTCAATCCTGCACCACGGTTGAAGGGTAAACTGAATCAGGACATATACTGTACAAGCAAAGTATGGAAGGTTTATTCATTATGGTCAGTGTAGGATAACAGTCAACCAATGATTGTCACTGGACTTTCTAATTAACTAGCAACAATGAGCATGGATTGGCTCCTAGGAGGTGTTTCGTTTGGATGCTTCACCCTTAGACTGACTACAGGGAAAGCTGACAGCAGTCATGGCTACTGCAGGTTAAAATGCACATCCCATCCGCAAGCTTCATTCCACATGCAGGGAAGAACCAGATGGAGGGAAAGCTGGGTTGTTTAGGACAAAATGGAGCTCCGGCAAAGACGCTCAGCGGTGCAGTGTCACTGGATGCAGTTGTGCCTAGAGTGGGCATAAACGGTTTGACGATATGGTGAGCACAAGGTGATATTGACCTGGGTGGGGGGGGGGGTGACCATAAGCAGTACCCACTGCCCACCTCACAGAGCTGAAGTTTTCACCAGAATGGATCCCTCACACATGTTGGCTCAGTTGAAGGTGGGCAAGGAGGGACAATAATATTTGGGAGCATCAAAATGCAAGGAAATAATAAGAACAGGAATAAACCACTTGCCCCCCCGCACCCCCCCCCCCCCCGCCAAATAGAGTCCTGGCTGGTCAATCCCAGGCTCTTCTGTGTCTATTCCTTAAGACCCTCAGTTCACCAATCTTTTGAGATTCAAGATTGTTTAATTTCATTTTCAGTACACAAGTGTAAAGGAGACAAAATAATTGCTGCTCCGGATCCAATGCAGCACAAAAAAAACATAAGATAAAGAACACAATAATAAAAAACAGAATCAATATGAATACTTAAGATAGTTTATATACCTAGATGGATTGTATGTCCATAAAGTGACGTTAGACACAGGAGTGTCTGTATATAATGTGAGTGACAGAAAATATTAATGTCATCGTAGTTGGGGTTGTGGAGGGATGGGTTAGTGGGCGGAGGTGTTGATCATCCTTACTGCTTGGGGAAAGTAACTGTTTTTGAACATGGAAGCTATGCAGCCTCCTCCCTATTGGGATGTTACCGGCCCTTTTCTGGAACCTTTCTGTATATCTGTTCTTGATGGTGGATAGGCTGCTGCCAGTGATGTGTTGGGCAGTTTTGATTACCGATTGCAGAGCCTTCCTGTCTGTCACAGTGCAGTTCCAAATGTATTTACCTTGTCTCTTAATATTCCAGCCACTAGACTCTGGGGTAGAGAATTCCAAGGACATGCCACCCCCTATGAAAACACATGAAAATAGGAATGAGTAGATCACTTGACTCTTTCAGACCTGTCTCTGCATTCAGTATCATCCTGGCTGGTCTTTCTCAAGCCTTATTTCCTCTTCTCATAACTCTCAGTTCTCTGATCCTTCAAAAATGTACCTACCTCCTGTTCAGTGCTCCCAGCGATCCAGACACAACTCTCTGGGCTAGGGAATTCCAGGAACTCATCACTGTCTGTGAGAAGAAATCCCGAGGTACCGCAGTTTTAAATGACCACCCCTTAGATTGTAACTATGTCCCATCATTGAAGACTTTTTCACTAATTGGGATGTGTATTCTCAGGCAAAACTACATTCTCATGTTAAATTATCACTGAACATCTTCAAACCACACTGGACAAGATCAGAATCAGAACCAGGTTTAATATCATTGGCATATGTTGTGAAATTTGCTGTTTTTTATGGCAGCGGTACAATGTAATAATAATAATAAATGATATGTTATCATAAAATTACATATAAAAGTAGTGCAAAAAGAAAGAAAAAATAATAGGTAGTGTTCATGGGTTCGTTGTCTATTCAGAAATTGGATGGTAGAGAGGAAGAAGGGGTTCCAAGATCATTGACTGGGTGTCATTAGGTTCCTGTAGCTCCTTCCTGATGGTACCAATGAGAAGGGTCAGGAGTCCTTAATAATGTATAATACAAGATTTGACAGGGAAATTGTTGAAGTGTTTCCACCAGTAGGAGTGTTATGAGCGAGGGAATAAGGGCTGGTCATTTCGAACAATGAAGCTTCTTCTCTCAGAGTAGTAAGTCTCTGGAGCTCCCTGCCTTCCCCCACCCCCACTCCCTCCGGAAGGTGGTGAAGACATAATCATTAAGTATACTTAAGATGGAGAGAGAGAAATAATTGGAACATTAGGGCCTATGCTATGCTTGCCCTCAGTCGGCGAGGCATTGAATTCAAGAGTCAGGAAATTTTTTATTGTTAACTATTTATTTATTGAGATGCAGTGCGGAATATAGGCCTTTACAGCCCTTCGAGCCGCGTCCCAGCAACCCCCCGATTTAATCCTAGACCACTCATGGGACAATTCACAGTAACTAATTAGCCTACCAACCAGTACGCCTTTGGACTGTGGGAGGAAACTAGATCACCCTGAGGAAACCCACATGGTCACGGGGAGACTGTACAAACTCTTACAGGCAGCGGCAGGAGGTGAATCTGGGTCGCCTGTACTGTAAAGCGTTGTGCCACTTACTACACAACCAAGCTGAAGCTTTATAAATCTCTGCTTTGGCTGCCTCTGGAGGACTGGAGCAGCTTAGCAGTTAGCATGGTGCTGATGGAGTGCCAGCCATCCAGGTTCATTTCGTGCCACTGCCTGTAAGGTGTCTGTACTCTCTAGCCGTGACCGCTTGCGCTTTCTCATGGTGCTCCGGTTCCCTCCACATTCCACAGTCACAAAACATACGAGTTTGAAGGTTAATTGGTCACATGGGTGCAACTGGGTGGTGCAGACTTGTTGGACTGGAAGGGCCTGTTACTTTGTTGTATTTCCAAATAAAACTAAGATAAATAAAAATTCAGTTCTGGTTTCCTCAATATAGGAAGGAAGTGGAAGCTTTGGTAATCGTGCAAACAGTTTTACCAGACGCTGTCTAGATTATAAAGCACATGCAATAAAGAGAAGTTAGACAAACTTGGGTTGTTTTCTCAGGAGAGGGGAAGGGGAACTTGGTAGAAATCTTTAAAATTATGAGAGGCAAGTTTTGTAAATACCAGATATCTTTTCCCAGGGTCAGAATACCTAATATTAGAGGGCATGCACTTAAGATGTCAGTGATTAATTTCAAAGGAGACGTGCACAGAGAGTAGTGGCTGCTGTTTTCTTTTGTAACTCAAAACATAAAAGCTAATTAAAATGAAAACAAGAGAGACGTTAATGCAAGTCTGACTTTGTATTTACTTTAAGCGAGGCCCACGCGTCTCACATGGTAGCAATTCATGTATTTTTACACATAACCTGCAGGTAATTATTTAAACAAACAAGAATGTTGAATCAAGCAACATATTTACAAACATGACAAAATCAGCAGATGCAATAGGTCCAAAGCAATACACCCAAAATGCTGGAGGAACTCAGCAGAACGGACAGCATCGAAGGAAAAGAGTGAATAGTCAACATTTTGAGCTGAGGCCCTTCATCAGGACTGGAAAGGAAGGGGAGAAGTCAGAATAAGAAGGTGGGATAGGGGAGAAAGAACTACAAGGTGCAGGTGATAGGTGAAACCAGGGACAGGGAGAGGGGTAAAGAGCTGGAAGGTGATTGGTGAAAGATAAAGGGCTGGAGAAGGGGGAATCTGATAGGAGAGGACAGAAGACCACGGAAGAAAGGGAAGGGGGAGGAACACCAGAGGGAGGTGATGGGCAGGTAAGTAGAGAGATGAGAGAGGGAAACAGGAATGGGGATAGTGAAGGGAAGGGGGGGCAATTACAAGAAGTTAGAGAAATCGCTGTCCCTGCCAACAGGTTGGAGGCTACCCAGATGGAAAATAAAGTGTTGCTCCTCCAATCTGAGTGTGGCCTCATCACGACAGTAGAGGAGTCCATGGACTGACATGTCGGAATGGGAATGGGAGTGGAATTGAAAAGAGTGGCTAGAGGGAGATCCCACTTTTTCTGGCGTAGGTGCTCGGCAAAGCGGTCTCCCAATCTATATCGGGTCTC
Organism: Mobula birostris; assembly: GCF_030028105.1. Taxonomy (NCBI): domain Eukaryota; kingdom Metazoa; phylum Chordata; class Chondrichthyes; order Myliobatiformes; family Myliobatidae; genus Mobula; species Mobula birostris. The sequence goes on along the minus strand of NC_092380.1, from coordinate 45,588,805 downwards.
ACTGATATACACAGGAGGCCACATTGGGAGCACTGGATACAGTAGACAATCCCAACAGCCAAATGAGGTTATCACAGCAATTTTAGGAATGTCATCCAAGCTTACAGGCACTTGATGGTAGCCTCTAACTAGATCGACTTTGGAAAATATTAACTTTCCAACTAAATGTGCCGAAAAGTCCTGGATGCTTGGGATCAGGTAACAATCGGAGTTGGTGACCATGTTAAGGCATTGGTAATCAGTATGTGGATGGCAACCGCCATCACACTTAGGGGCCATATGGAAGGGTGAGACACAGGGGATATTCGACTGGTTTGCAATGCCAAGTCTTTCCATGTTGGCAAACTCAATCTTTGTGGTTGCCAGCTTTTCTGGGTCCAGTCTACATGCACGGGCATGGACCGGCGGGCCAGTTGTGGGAACGTGGTGCTCCATCTCATGTTTAGGGTCTGTCATGGAGAATGTGGGCTTGGTGAGGTTTGGGAATTGGTCCAGCAGTCAAGTGAACTCACATGCCGTGGTGCATGTGCTTGACAGAGTCGTTGTGGGAAACTTACTGGGGAGCAGAGTAAAATCCTTGACATCCACAAGCCAGCAGTTCTTCAGATCGATTGACAGGCCTTGGGCATACAGGAAATCTGCACCGAGTAGAGGTCTAGCCACTTTAGCCAGGACGAAGTCCCACGTGTAACGTCGCCTTCTGAAGAAGAGCATCACCCGTCGCGTCCCGAAGGTCCGGATCCTGGCGAGTTTTCCTCACTCACCCTTCTCATCAATACATCAATAGGCGATGCAGGCAGCACACTCGCTCGAGCACCCGGGTCACACAGGAAGCATCGCCCTGAAAGGGTGTCTGTAATGACAGTAGATGAACCCACGCTGTTCACAGACCTCTGGTGTCCCGGCGCGCTGGTACTCTCGAAGCTGCAAGGCGGTCAGCACTTCCTAGCGTTCGTACCAAAGCGAGGGTGGTAAAAACACAGGCCCAGCATCGTCTATTTCACAGTGGCTGGTGCCCTTACGCTGGGAGCCTTGCTGGCCAGGTTTATTGAGGTAGAGAAAGAAGAAGGAATGATACATTGCTGCCTGGCTGAGTGTAGACTATCAGCCATTTTAGCAAGCTCCCTATAGTCCTTCACAGGTGTATTACTGAGGGCTCAGCGAACTGGATCAAGCATTTGCTGCATGAAAGAGTTCTTTAAGAAATAAAACAAGGATGGTGATTTCCTAGGATAGACAACATGTTGTGTCCATTAGCTCCAATGGCTTAGCATCGCCGGGGCCGGTAAGGACACAACTGAGACTCCGATAGTCCAAAAGTCTGTTAAAGGTGGGTTTTCAGCGACCAGTATTTATCGTGTTCTGGGAGGACACACCACTCTCACAGCCGCGGAATTACTGAGCGACGCTACCACATGGGGATATTTGGTGTGATTTCTCATAGCGCGAATAGGGTTCAGCTTGTACAAGCCAAGCGATGGAATTCTACGGCAGTTTTAAAGCCATCACGTTCAATAACTCTGGAATTGCCCTAGGGTATTGGGGTCACCAGTGTAGGTTTTCGCAAGTAACATCTGCAGAGGCTTTTATGTTTAAGAAAAACTGTAGCAACTTAGTTATTGAACACCAGCAAACGGAACACAAATTTAAAGTCCTTTACATGATTACGTTATACTTTATACTTTATTGTCACCAAACAATTGATACTGGAATGTACAATCATCACAGCGCTATTTGATTCTGCGCTTCCCGCTCCCTGGATTACAAATATTAAATTAGTAAAAATTAGTAAATATTAAAAATTTAAATTATAAATCATAAATAGAAAATAGAAAAATGGAAAGTAAGGTAGTGCAAAAAAAACCGAGAGGCAGGTCAGGATATTTGGAGGGTACGACCCAGATCCGGGTCAGAATCCGTTCAACAGTCTTATCACAGTTGGAAAGAAGCTGTTCCCAAATCTGGCCGTACGAATCTTCAAGCTCCTGAACCTTCTCCCAGAGGGAAGAGGGATGAAAAGTGTCATGTCACCTCATCACGTCAGACCAGCATCTTAAAGTGAACCCCAACCCAATGTCGGTGGTTGTGAATTATGTACTTTTCTCCCAATTACATTACCCTACATGGAAAGCAGAAAGTTGGGGTTTAGGGGGGATGTGCTTGGTGGTGAATGCCCTTGGAGATGCAGAAGTTATGGAAAATTATGTGCTGGACACGGAGGCTAACACAAAGCACATCTTTCCATCGCTCCCTATGCGACTCCCTTATCCACTCGTCCCTCCCCACCCATCTCCCTCCTGGTACCTATCCTTGCAAGCGGAACAAGTGCCCCCAAATAGTCCTTCCAGGTGAAGAGACCCTTCACCTGTGAGTCTTTTGGGGTCATTTGCTGTATCCCGTGTTTCCGGTGTGTCCTCCTGTGTATTGGTAAGACCCGACATAGATTGTGAGACCTTTTTCAAGGTATGAGACGTGAATTAGCTAAGATAGACTGGCAAATGACACTTAAAGGGTTGACGGTGGATATGCAACGGCAAGCATTTAAAGGTTGCATGGATGACTACAACAATTGTTCATCCCAGTTTGGCAAAAGAATAAACCAGGGAAGATAGTGCACCCATGGCTGACAAGGGAAATTAGGGATAGTATCAATTCGAAAGAAGAAACATACAAATTAGCCAGAAAAAGCGGCTCACCTGAGGACTGGGAGAAATTCAGAGTCCAGCAGAGAAGGACAAAGGGCTTAATTAGGAAAGGGAAAAAAGATTATGAGAGAAAGCTAGCAGGGAACATAAAAACTGACTGTAAAAGCTTTTATAGATATGTGAAAAGAAAAAGATTGGTTAAGATAAATGTAGGACTCTTACAGTCAGAAACAGGTGAATTGATCATGGGGAACAAGGACATGACTGACCAATTGAATAACTACTTTGGTTCTGTCTTCACTAAGGACGACATAAATAATCTTCTGGAAATAGTAGAGGACCGAGGGTCTAGTGAGAGGGAGGAACTGAGGGAAATACATGTTAGTAGGGAAGTGGTGTTAGGTAAATTGAAGGGATTAAAGGCAGATAAATCCCCAGGGCCAGATGGTCTGCATCCCGGAGTGCTTAAGGAAGTAGCCCAAGAAATAGTGGATGCATTAGTGATAATTTTTCAAAACTCTAGGTTCTGGATTAATTCCTGAGGATTGGAGGGTGGCTAATATAACCCCGCTTTTTAAAAAAGGAGAGCGAGAGAAACTGGGGAATTATAGACTGGTTAGCCTGACATCAGTGGTGGGGAAAATGCTAGAGTCAGTTATCAAAGGTGTGATAACAGCACATTTGGAAAGCGGTGAAATCATCGGACAAAGTCAGCATGGATTTGTGAAAGGAAAATCATGTCTGACGAATCTTATAGAATTTTTTGAGGATGTAACTAGTAGAGTGGATAGGGGAGAACCAGTGGATGTGGTATATTTGGATTTTCAAAAGGCTTTTGACAACATCCCACACGGGAGATTAGTGTGCAAACTTAAAGCGCATGGTATTGGGGGTAAGGTATTGATGTGGATGGAGAATTGGTTGGCAGACAGGAAGCAAAGAGTGGGAATAAACGGGACCTTTTCAGAATGGTAGGCAGTGACTAGTGGGGTACCGCAAGGCTCAGTGCTGGGACCCCAGTTGTTTACAATATATATTAACGATTTAGATGAGGGAATTAAATGCAGCACCTCCAAGTTTGCGGATGACACGAAGCTGGGCGGCAGCGTTAGCTGTGAGGAGGATGCTAAGAGGATGCAGGGTGACTTGGATAGATTAGGAGAGTGGGCAAATTCATGGCAGATGCAATTTAACGTGGATAAATGTGAGGTTATCCACTTTGGTGGCAAGAACAGGAAAACAGATTATTATCTGAATGGTGGCCAATTAGGAAAAGGGGAAGTGCAACAAGACCTGGGTATCATGGTACACCAGTCATTGAAAGTGGGCATGCAGGTACAGCAGGCGGTGAAAAAGGCGAATGGTATGCTGGCATTTATAGCAAGAGGATTCGAGTACAGGAGCAGGGAGGTACTACTGCAGTTGTACAAGGCCTTGGTGAGACCACACCTGGAGTATTGTGTGCAGTTTTGGTCCCCTAATCCGAGGAAAGACATTCTTGCCATAGAGGGAGTACAAAAGAAGGTTCACCAGATTGATTGCTGGGATGGCAGGGCTTTCATATGAAGAAAGATTGGATCGACTAGGCTTATACTTGCTGGAATTTAGAAGATTGAGGGGGGATCTTATTGAAACTTATAAAATTCTAAGGGTATTGGACAGGCTAGATGTAGGAAGATTGTTCCCAATGTTGGGGAAGTCCAGAACCAGGGGTCACAGTTTAATGATAAAGGGCAAACAACAGGAATTCTGCAGATGCTGGAAATTCAAGCAACACACATAAAACTTGCTGGTGAACGCAGCAGGCCAGGCAGCATCTCTAGGAAGAGGTGCAGTCAACGTTTCAGGCCAAGACCCTTCGTCAGGACTAACTGAAGGAAGAGACTTCCTTCAGTTAGTCCTGATGAAGGGTCTCGGCCTGAAACGTCGACTGCACCTCTGTTAAGGATAAAGGGGAAGCCTTTTAGGACCGAGATGAGGAAAAACTTCTTCACACAGAGAGTGGTGAATCTGTGGAATTCTCTGCCACAGGAAACAGTTGAGGCCAGTTCATTGGCTACACTTAAGAGGGAGTTAGATATGGCCCTTGTAACTAAAGGGATCAGGGGGTATGGAGAGAAAGCAGGTACAGGGTTCTGAGTTGGATGATCAGCCATGATCATACTGAATGGTGGTGCAGGCTCGAAGGGTTGAATGGCCTACTCCTGCACCTATTTTCTATGTTTCTGTGTTTTCACCAACCATCCGCAGTCCATCCACCAGAAAAAGTGGTATCTCCCCGTAGCCACCTATTTCAGTTCCACTTCCCACTCCCATTCCGATGTCATGGAAGTTGTCCTATCCAAGACCGGAAGAAGCTGCAGAAGATCGTGAACACAGCGCAGCACATCACACAAACCAATCTTCCGTCCTTGGACTCACTTTTCACCGCACGCTGTCGGAGCAGTGCTGCCAGGATAATCAAGGACATGACCCACCCAGCCAACACATTTTTCGTCCCTCTTCCCTCTGGGAGAAGGCTCAGGAGCTTGAAGACTCGTACGGCCAGATTTGGGAGCAGCTTCTTTCCAACTGTGTTAAGACTGCTGAATGGATCCTGACCCGGATCTGGGCCGTACCCTCCAAATATCCAGACCTGCCTACCTTACTGTCCATTTTTCTATTTTCTATTTATGATTTACAATTTAAATTTTTAATATTTACTATCAATCTGTAATCCAGGGAGCGGGAAGCGCAGAATTAAATATCGCTGTGATGATTGTACGTTCTAGTATAAATTGTTTGGCGACAATAAAGTATAAAGTATAAAGTATCCACGGTTTCTACTGCTGAGATGAGGCCACACTCAGGTTGGAGGAGCAATCTATCTGAGTATTCTTTTACTAAACCTTCTATTGCTCCCTTGAGGATCTGATATCTCCTCTTGGTTTCCTCATCCACAACATCCTCTGACGAATCCTCTGGTTTTGTATCTCCATTGACTCCTTTCTTTCTGGCCTTCCATTCATTCATCTAGGCTTTGGTCTTTGCATTTACTTTTACAAGCAGCTTTTTGCCTTCTACCTGAAGTTCATGCAATAACTTTCACAGTTCAATATTCAAAGTAAATTTATTTCAAAGTACATATATATCACCATATAGAACCCTGAGATTCATTTTGTTCCAGGCATACTCTACAAATCCACAATAGAATAATAACCGTGATAAAATCTATCACAGACCACACCAAGTGAGCGTTCAACCAGTGTGCAAAAGACAACAAACTGTGCAAATACTACTACGAATAATAATAATTAAATAAGCAATAAATATCAAGAACATGAGATGAAGAGTCCTTAAAAGGAATCCATAGGTTGTGGGATATTTCAATGATAGAGCAAGTGAAGGTATCCCCTTTGGTTCAAGATCCTGATGGTTGAAGTGTAATAACTGTCCCTGAACCTGGTGGTGTGAGTCCTGAGGCTCTTGTACTTTCTTCCTGATGGGAGAACCAAGAAGAGAGCATCTTCTGATTGGTGGGGGTCCCTGATGATAGAACATAGAACATAGAATAGTACAGCACAGTACAGGCCCCTCGGCCCACAATGTTGTGCCAACACTCAAACCCTGCCTACCATATAAGCCCCCACCTTAAATTCCTCTATATATCTGTCTAGTAGTCTCTTAAATTTCACTAGTGTATCTGCCTCCACCACTGACTCAGGCAGTGCATTCCACGCACCAACCGCTCTCTGAGTAAAAAATCTTCCTCTAATATCCTTCTTGAACTTCCTATCCCTTACCTTAAAGCCATGTCCTCTTGTATTGAGCAGTGATGTCCTGGGGAAGAGGCGCTGGCTATCCACTCTATCTATTCCTCTTATTATCTTGTATACCTCTATCATGTCTCCTCTCATTCTCCTTCTCTCCAAAGAGTAAAGCCCTATCTCCCTTAATCTCTGATCATAATGCATACTCTCTAAACCAGGCAGCATCCTGGTAAATCTCCTCTGTACCCTTTCCAATGCTTCCACATCCTTCCTATAGTGAGGTGACCAGAACTGGACACAGTACTCCAAGTGTGGCGTAACCAGAGTTTTATACAGCTGCATCATTACATCGCGACTCTTAAACTCTATCCCTCGACTTATGAAAGCTTACACCCCATAAGCTTTCTTAACTACCCTATCCACCTGTGAGGCAACTTTCAGGGATCTGTGGACATATACACCCAGATCCCTCTGCTCCTCCACACTTCCAAGTATCCTGCCATTTACTTTGTACTCTGCCTTGGAATTTGTCCTTCCAAAGTGTACCACCTCACACTTCTCCGGGTTGAACTCCATCTGCCACTTCTCAGCCCACTTCTGCATCCTATCAATGTCTCTCTGCAATCTTTGACAATCCTCTACACTATCTACAACACCACCAACCTTTGTGTAGTCTGCAAACTTGCCAACCCACCCTTCTACCCCGACATCCAGGTCATTAATAAAATTCACGAAAAGTAGAGGTCCCAAATCCGATCCTTGTGGGACACCACTAGTCACAATCCTCGAATCTGAATGTACTCCCTCCACCACCACCCTCTGCCTTCTGCAGGCAAACCAATTCTGAATCCACCTGGCCAAACTTCCCTGGATCCCATGCCTTCTGACACTCTGAATAAGCCTACCGTGTGGAACCTTGTCAAATGCCTTACTAAAATCCATGTAGATCACATCCACTGCACTACCCTCATCTATATGCCTGGTCACCTCCTCAAAGAACTCTATCAGGCTTGTCAGACACGATCTGCCCTTCACAAAGCCATGCTGACTGTCCCTGATCAGACCATGATTCTCTAAATGCCCATAGATCCTATCTCTAAGAATCTTTTCCAACAGCTTTCCCACCACAGACGTAAGGCTCACTGGTCTATAATTACCCGGACTATCCCTACTACCCTTTTTGAACAAGGGGACAACATTCGCCTCCCTCCAATCCTCCGGTACCATTCTCATGGGCAACGAGGACATAAAGATCCTAGCCAGAGGCTCAGCAATTTCTTCCCTTGCCTCGTGGAGCAGCCTGGGGAATATTCCGTCAGGCCCCGGGGACTTATCCATCCTAATGTATTTTAACAACTCCAACACCTCCTCTCCCTTAATACCAACATGCTCCAGAACATCAACTTCACTCATATTGTCCTCACCATCATCAAGTTCCCTCTCATTGCTGAATACCGAAGAGAAGTATTCATTGAGGACCTCGCTCACTTCCACAGCCTCCAGGCACATCTTCACACCTTTATCTCTAATTGATCCTACCTTCACTCCTGTCATCCTTTTTTTCTTCACATAACTGAAGAATGCCTTGGGGTTTTCCATTACCTTACATGCCAAGGCCTTCTCGTGCCCCCTTCTTGCTCTTCTCAGCCCCTTCTTAAGCTGCTTTCTTGCTTCCCTATATTCCTTAATAGACCTGTCTGATCCTTGCTTCCTGAACCTCATGTATGCTGCCTTCTTCCACCTGACTAGATTTTCCACCTCACTTGTCACCCATGGTTCCTTCACCCTACCATTCTTTTTCTTCCTCACTGGGACAAATTTATCCCTAACATCCTGCAAGAGATCTCTAAACATCGACCACATGTCCATAGTACATTTCCCTGCAAAAACATCATCCCAATTCACACCCGCAAGTTCTGGCCTTATAGCCTCATAATTTGCCCTTCCCCAATTAATAATTTTCCTGTCCTCTCTGATTCTATCCTTTTCCATGATAATGCTAAAGGCCAAGGAGCGGTGGTCACTGTCCCCCAGATGCTCACCCACTGAGAGATCTGTGACCTGACCCGGTTCATTACCTAGTACTAGATCTAATATGGCATTCTCCCTAGTCGGTCTGTCCACCTACTGGGACAGGAATCCGTCCTGGACACACTTAACAAACTCTGCCCTATCTAAACCCTTGGAACTAATCAGGTGCCAATCAATATTAGGGAAGTTAAAGTCACCCATGATAACAACCTTGTTATTTTTGCACCTTTCCAAAATCTGCCTCCCAATCTGCTCCTCTGTATCTCTGCTACTACCAGGAGGCCTATAGAATACTCCCAATAGAGTAACTGCTCCCTTCCTGTTCCTGACTTCCACTCATATTGACTCAAAAGAGGATCCTGCTACATTACCCACCCTTTCTGTAGCTGTAATATTATCCCTGACCAGTAATGCCAGCCCTCCTCCCCTTTTTCTGCCCTCTCCATCCCATTTAAAGCACTGAAATCCAGGAATATTGAGAATCCATTTCTGCCCTGGTGCCAGCCAAGGTGCTGTATGCTACATGATGTATGCTACTTTCCTGCAATATCTCATGGAGCTATGCAGAATGGTGGAAAGGACTTTAACCATGATGGACTGAGCCTTATCCACTACTTTTTGTAGGAGTTGCCATTCAAGGGCATTGGTGTTTCTGTACCAGCCTGTGATATAGCCAGTCAATTTGCTCTTCACAAGACACCTATAGAAATGTGTCAAAGTTTTAGATGTCTTGCCAAACTCTTAAGGAAGTAGAGGTGCTGCTATGCTTTCTTCATAATTGCACTTTCATGCTAGGCCCAAGATAGGTTATCCAAAATAAAATCACCGAGGAATCCAGTCTTTCCGAAGCTTCTCGGCCCGAAACATCAACTATACTCTTTTCCATGGATGCTGCCTTGCCTGCTGAGTTCCTCCAGCATTTTACATGTGTTGCAAGGAATTTAAAGTTGGTCCTCTCCACTGCTAATCCTCCGATGAGACCTAGTTCACGGACCTCTGGTTTTCTTCTCTCAAAGTCAATAATCAGCTACTTGCTTTTGCTGACATTGAGTGAGAGGTTGTTGTTGTGGCACCACTCCACCAGATTCTCGATCTCCCTCCTATATGCTAATTCATCACTACTTTTGATGTGGCCTATGTCAGTGGTGTCATCAGCAAACTTGAATATAGCATTGGAGCTGTGCTTAGACACACGGTCATAAGTGTAAAGCGAGTAGAGCCGGGAGCTAAGCACACAGCCTTGTGGTATACCTGTGCTGATTGAGATTGTGAAGGAGATATTGCTGTCAATCTGAACTGACTGGGATCTGCGAATGAGGAAATTGAGGATCCAATTGCACAAGGATCTATCAAGGCTGAGGTCTTGGAGCTTATTGATTGGTTTTGAAGGGATGATGACATTGAATGCTAAGCTGTAATCAATAAAGAGCATGCTGATGTATCCAGGGTTTAGTGAGGAGCCAATGAGCCAATGAGAAGGCATCTGCTGTGGACCTGTTGCTCCAGTAGGCAAATTCGAGCGGATCCAAGTAACTTCTCATGCAGGAATTGATATGTTTCATCACCAACCTCTCAAAACACTTCATCACTGTGGATGATAGTCATTGAAGCAGGTTGCCATATTCTACTTAGGCACTGGTATAACCAATCTAATTGAAGCAGCTGGGTACCCCAGACTGCAAAAGCAAAAGGTTAAATATCTCAGTGAATACTCCAGCACAGGTCTTAATGTGCACATTATACTCACAAAAGTAGAATGTTTGCAGCTTTCCTGAAGCTCCTTGAACTCTCTTCCAGCTTAAAACCAAGCCACATTTTGCAAGTACCTGCCTGATAAACATATCAGAAGCTTTCTCAGATATATTGCCTACAAAATTTGTTATACTCAAACCACTGCTTTCCTCACTTTGACGCTTCCTCTGAGCAGCATGGTCCTTCCTTGGTCCAATATGCTTTCCAACCAAAGGTACAGAGGTTGCCACCAACACCCGTTTGCCCTCTGCTCGCCAATGGTTCATGGTGTACAACATGGAGATAGTTGTGGCATCATCCAGTACCCTTCTTAATTTGCTTTCAGTTGAATCTATTCCAGGGGGTGTGGCATGCAAATGGGTGAATGGATCTCCAATTAAGTTGTAGTTGTCTCAGTCAATCATGTCCCCTCAATGCTGGCCTGTTAGGTTTCAGATTATAAATCTCAATGGCCCTCATTCCTGTGTCAATTTCATCAGATTTTTTTTTATCAACGGCATGCAGATTAGTGCTGTTGTTGAAACTGCAGCTTGACTTTTTACCTTTTTCTCTTTCCTGTGCAGTGCTTTTATTTTATCTGCCTGATCTGCATGCTTTTTGTATGTGTCAAACTTTGTTGCATTTTCTGCAAGTTTCACCTTTCAACCTACATTGGTCTGGTGTAGGTGAGCCTTACCACAAAGGTAACACAATTTGTTCAGCCCATCTGTCTTCTGTTCATGTTCACTTTCATTCCTGACTGCAGCTCAGTTGCATTTATGTCTGCTGTTTCCATTGATACAGCAATCTCAACTGTTCTTTTCAATCTAAGTCGTGCTTCAGTTAGAAGCCATTTCTGAATGCCTTCTTGTACGATTCCACCTTAGGTTCATTTTAAAAATACCTTGTCATCACCATTATGTTTATAAGTCCAAAACATTAAACTAATTAAAAGGAAAACCAGAGGTGAGAATGTGAGTCTAACTTTGTGTTTGAAGGTAGAGCAGTGAATATAGTGTATATGGATATCAGTAAGGCATTTGTTAAGGTTCCCCGTGCAAGGCTGCTTCAGAAAGTAAGGAGGCATTGGGTCCAAGGAGACCTTGCTTTGTGGATCCAGAATTCGTTTGCCCACAGAAGACAAAGGGTGGTTGTAGATGGTTTGTATTCTGCATGGAGGTTGGTGACCAGTGGCATTCTGCAGGGATCTATTCTGGGACCCCTCCTCTTTGTGATTTTTATAAATGACCTGGATGAAGAAGTAGAAGGGTGAGTGAGTAAGTTTGCTGATGATACAAAGGTTGGGGGTGTTGTGAATAGTCTGAGGGTTGACAGAGGTTCAACTACAGGAAGGATGTGGAAACTGTAGAAAGGGTGCAGAGGAGATTTGCAAGGATGTTGCCTGGATTGGGGAGCATGCCTTATGAGAACAGGTTGAGTAAACTCAGCCTTTTTCCCTTGGAGCGATGGAGGATGAGAGGTGACCTGATAGAGGTGTATAAGATGATGAGAGGCATTGATTGTGTGGATAGTCAGAGGCTTTTTCCCAGGGCTGAAATAGCTGCCACAGGAGAGCACAGGATTAAGGTGCTTGGGAATAAGTACAGAGGAGATGTCAGGGGTAAGTTTTTTACGCAGAGAGTGGTGGGTGTGTGGGATGGGCTGCTGGCAACGGTGGTAGAGGCAGATATGATAGGGTCTTTTAAGAGACTCCTGGATAGGTACATGGAGCTTAGAAAAATAGAGGGCTATGAGTAACCCTAGTAATTTCTAAGGTAAGGACATGTTCAGCACAACTTTGTGGGCCAAAAGGCCTGTATTGTGCTGTAGGTTTTCTATGTTTCTATGTTACAGCGGGACATTGATAGGATGCAGAACTGGGCTGAGAAGTGGCAGATGGACTTCAACCCAGGTAAGTGTGAAGTGGTTCATTTCGGTAGGTCAAGTTTGAAGACAGAATATAATATTAATGGTAAGACTCTTGGCAGTGTAGAGGATCAGAGAGACCTTGGGGTCCGTGTCCATAGGACACTCAAAGCAGCTGCGTAGGTTGACAGTGTTGTTAAGAAGGCGTATGGTGTGATGTCACTCATCAGCCGTGGGATTGAGTTCAAGAGCCATGAGGTAATGTTACAGCTCTATAAGACCTTGGTCAGACCCCACTTGGAGTACTGTGTTCAGTTCTGGTCACCTCACTACAGGAAGGATGTGGACACTATAGAGAAAATGCAGAGGAGATTTACAAGGATGTTGCCTGGATGGGAGGGTGTACCTTATGAGAATAGGTTGAATGAACTTGGCTTTTTCTCCTTGGAGCGATGGAGGATGAGAAGTGACCTGATAGAGGTGTATAAGATGATGAGAGGCATTGATGGTGTGGATAGTCAGAGGCTTTTTCCCAGGGCTGAAATAGCTAGCACAAGAGGCATAGTTTTAAGGTGCTTGGAAGTAGGTACTGAGGTGAATTCAGGGCTAAGTTTTTCACCAGAGAGTGGTGGGTGCATGGAAACAGATACAATTGGGTCTTTTAAGGGACTCTTGGATAGGTACATGGAGCTTAGAAAAATAGAGGGCTGTGCAGTAGGGAAATTCTAGGCATTCTCTCAAGTAGGTTACATGGTCGGCACAACATTGTGGGCCGAAGGGCCTGTAATGTGCTGTAGATTTCTATGTTCTATGTTCTATGTTTACTTTAAGCAAAGTGTGCAAGTATCAGATGATAGCATCATGATGAACGCAATTGACATATGTTTGCATATATCCCGTACTGAATTATTTAAGTGAACAAAGATGCTTAATCAAATATATTTTCAATATTATTCAAATATTACTGAAATATTAAATACAAAACAGGTGCCTGGAATGCGATGTTAGAGTGGTGACAGACTCGACAGAGAACATGCTGAGAACGGAGGATATGTACCTTGTGTAGGCAGAAGGGATTTGTTTAGTTGGGTGCTTAATAACTAGTTTAATTTGTTTAGCACAATATTATGGGCTAAAGGGCCTGTTCTTGAACTGTACTGTTCTATGTTCTATGTTCTAACACTCCTAAGTTGATAAGTCCACACGAGTGCAACTGTTTACGAAATGTAACATCATTCTATAGTTCGACAAGGATTTACCAATCAATATCTTCTTGTTATATCTGGACAGTCCTGTAGTGCATTTTCCTTCAACACTGCTCAATAGTTTTCACTTACCTCCATAGCACCATTTAACTCTCGTTAAGATGACAACAGAATGGTGTGGCCATTGCCATTCTGTTTCATAAAGGTCTCAAACAGAAATAAATTACATTAAAGCCCTGATCTGTGGTTAGTTTCTCCAGTACACTTGAAGCTCCGTTGTAGCATTAGATCCAACGTGTTTCATTTTGGCCAATTTCAAGCAACTATTGATGAGGTTGCTTGATACCAACCTCTTTTTCACATTAGTCAACTTGTACCCTTTGGAAAAGTCTCATTGGCCACTTTGTTGGCTTCACTTTACAATCTTGACCAATGGTGCCCTCATCCGTGTACCATTTCACTGTCTTTATCTAATTCCAGCCAGTGAAGCAAACGTTTGTCTGCTGTAACCCTGCTCATGGTCCCAGGATGTTCAGAGTGACACTCCTCCTGAATCTGTCTCCCCAGTACAGCTGGGTTGATAACTCCCAGTCGCCATTTGATGCATCCCTGTATTGTTGATAACTCTGATGATACTAGTCCAGTCATACACTTCACCTGGCCACTGGTCAAACAATGGAGGTCACAAAGTGAGTCTAACTTAGTTTTTGCTTTGAGCAAAGTGCAAACGTATGATGGAGTGGCATGATGACCTATGACATTCACATACTTCATACGTATAAACATAATGAAATTATGTAAATAAAGAATATTTAATCAAAGAATATATTTACAATATTATTTAAATATTACTGAAATATTAAACGCACAACATGTTACACACTTGAAACCATATAGCATCTAGATTACACTAGTAACAAGGATGTAATCTACAGCTCCAGCATCTAGACACTTTTTAAAAACCTAGAAAATAATTAAACTGATTCAACCCAAGGACAGATGTAGCACAATCAGGAAAAGATGATTACCTGCAGAAAGATGACAAGCTAAATGTTGATCTAGTGATTATCATAATTTTAGCCCATTAGGTTTAAGAACTCAGTTTGAAGCTTGGTGTATAAAAGAAGTTTATTGCCCGTCTGTAATATCACTTTGCAGTTGGCAACCTCACTGACAGCTGAACATTATCCATGGTTTAATCACAAGGGCATTCAGTTTTGCTTTTTCCAAAATGAAATCCTGTGCTGTTGCCTTACCTAAATAGCTTCGAGTTCTGTCTGCTGCCCTACTATCATCAAATGAGGCTGGTGAGAGATATTTTTAACTTGTCTCTGGGAATCTGCCTTGAAGATTTGGGAAGGGGAGGTCAGTATGGAGACCAGGGCTCAATAGTTTCTTTTAGGACTTATTTATCTATCGCTTCCACTTTGCAAATCCCTCCCCCAATGAGGGAGAGTATGCCATGAGTATTGTGGGAATCAGATTTCTGTGTCTGTTCCTTGCTTTGCCTTGTATTTTTGAATGAACTGTGTGCATTAACCAGACTTGGCCTCCCTATCATTTGCTCTCCTTCTTGTAGTAGTGACTGATTTTCTCTTGCCTGCCCAGCCACGGCTTAACAAAATTGAATTCACTTTTCCCCGCTCTCCCTTCAGAACTCTCTTAATCTCTTTAGTCATCTTCCTGGAGTGACAGTATTGTCATCGCCACCTCCGCCTTTTTGATGCCTTTTGTACGCTGCCAGACAAAATTTGTAATTGTGCACAGAAGCTTAATTCCTAGTTTGAGAAGCAGAGTGTGTATACTTTTACAAGAAAATGCTCTGATCCTGTCAACCTTTCTTGCATGAAAACCTTATTTTTAATCAAATGACTCTCCACTTTGCCGACGTGAAGTTCCCTGCGGTCTGGTGTTCAGCTGCAAGGATGTGACATGAGCAGCTCAGGTCACAACACTAGCTTTTCCATACGCCCCATCTGGAGCGCTGAACGTAAACGATGAGTGTCAATGTTTGGTGACACTGTAACAAGAGTCGCGACAAGCTGCCAGAAAGAAGGCAGATGGTTAAAAGGGGATGCAAAAAGGGTGAGTGATCAGGCAGAGAAATGACAGAAGCATTAAAATATAGAAAGGCAAGTAAAGATTAATGAATTATGGAAATCTGCATTAGAAGTTAAAAGGTGTCAGCTGTGGGCCAGTGAGACCTTTTGCCCCTGAAGCAAAGAGCTATAGAAATCACACTGAGGACTTGAACAAAGAGGATGGCCCAGTGGCACGATGGAGATGGATGGCGTGGCCCCTCAATGATGGCTGCTGCCTTGCTGAGGTGTCACCTTTTCAAGACGTCCTTGATCGTGGGGAGGCTAGTGCCTGTGATGCAGCTGGCTGAGTTTACAACTCTCTGCAGCTTTTTCCAATCCTGTGCATTGGTGCCTCCTCACCAGATGGTGATGCCACTGTTTTACCTTGTCGTACCTCAATGCCCTGTGTAACGGTCTGATCTGTATGAACAGTACGCAAGACAGGCTTTTCACTGTATCTCAGTACCCATGACAAAATAAAAGCAATTCAGTTCCAGTTCCAATTTTCCATTGGACCGGGTAAGTTTAAAAGGAGTGTAGGAACTGGGATCCAGTGAAAGTAGATGGAGGGCAGTTGACATCGCCTATGAATCAGACACTAGACCAATGGGACTCCGACCGGCTCTATAGAAGAAGGCGGGGGGGCCAGAGATTTCCAGGTGGGGACATTGCATTTCTTCAAGGAAGCCTTGAGCATATTTTTGAAACTTTTTTTTTCTCCATCCGCCTAGTAATCTCCTCACAAACAAAGCCCATCCTGGCTTCTTTCCAGCGCTGACGAAGGATCTTGCCTAAAATGTCAATTGTTTATTCCCTTCCATAGATGCTACCTGAACTGCTGAGTTCCTCCAGCATTTTGTGTGTGTTGCCTGGATTCCCAGCACCTACAGATTTTCCCTAGTTTGTGACAATACTCCAAGTGTGGTCTAACTAAGGTTTTATAGAGCTGCAATATTACCTCAAGGCTCTTGAACTCAATACCCTGACTAATGATGTTCTAGCATATTAGCTTGTTTACTTTGTCCTCAAAAACCTCTAGGTCCCTTTCAGTGATGAATACTGAAGTAAAATATTCATTAAGAACCTCCCCTACCTCCTCCAACTCCTGGCACATATTTCCTCTCCTATCCCTGATCAGCCCTACCCTCACTCAAGTCATTCCCCTGTTCTTCACATACATGTGGAATGCCTTATGGTTTTCCTTAACCCTAGTCACCAAGGCCTTCTCATGACCCTTTCTAACCCTCATAAGTTCATTCTTAAGTTCCTTCCGGGCTATCCTGTAATTCTGAAGAGCCCTATATAATCTTGCTTTCTAAACCTCTTTTGTTTCTCGAAAGAATGCTTCATTCTTCCTCTTGTCTAAATTTTCCACCTCTCTTGTCATGGTTCCTTCACCCTACCATTCTTTCCCTGCCTCTAAAGGAGAAACTTATCCAGAACGCCATGCAGGAGCTCCTTAAACTATCTCCACATTTCCATTGTGAATTTCGCAGATACATGCTCTCAAGTTCCTGCCTACTAGCATCATAATTCGCCCTCCCCCAATTAAATACTTAACTATAATGTTTGCTACTGTCCATGTCCAAGCTATAGTAAAGGTCAGAGAGTTGTGGTCACTGTCTCTGAAATGCTGTCCCACTGAGAGATCTGTCACCTGACCTGGTTCATTGCCTAGTACTAGATCCAGCATGGCCTCTCCTTTAGTCGGCCTGTCTACATACTCCCTGGATACACCTAACAAATTCCACCTCAACTAAATCTCATGCACTGAAGAGGGGCAAATCAATATTATGGAAATAGAAGTCACCCATGGCATCAACCTTATTATTTTTGAACCTTTCCAAAATCTGCCTCTCAATATGAGGCACAGCGACTCTGTTGCTATAGAATACTCCAAATAGAGTGATTGCTCAGTTCTTGTTTCTTACTTTCACCTACACGATCCAGTAGATGATCCTTCGAAGACGTCCTTCCTTTCTGCAGATGTGGTACTATCCCTGATTAGCAATGCCACTCTTTCTGTCCTTTTTAAAACAGCTAGACCCCAGAACATCCAGCAACCATTCCTG
Source organism: Mobula birostris (assembly GCF_030028105.1). NCBI lineage: Eukaryota > Metazoa > Chordata > Chondrichthyes > Myliobatiformes > Myliobatidae > Mobula > Mobula birostris. The sequence continues at coordinate 45,571,425 of NC_092380.1, read as the reverse complement.
CCTTTGTGACAGCCAAGTCTCTGTATTGGCCACAATACTGTAGTTCCATGTACTGACTCATGCTCTGTGTTCATCACTTGTATTCCCGTACTTCTTACAATAAAATAGGTGCAATTCAATCCATCTGACTGACTGAAATTAAGCCCTTCCACTGCCTGTCCTTCTTCACAGTCTGTCTATGTGCTATGACAGTCTTACACCAACTGCCTCATCTTCTGCCCTCTCTGGTTCCCATTATCCTGCCAATCTAGTTTAAGCTCTCCCCAGCACCTCTCGCAACCTGCCCACAATGATATTGGTCCCCTCGTATTCAGGGTGTAACACATCCCTTTTGTTTGAGTCATGTCTTCCCCCGCAATGATTCACAAATCTGAAACCCTGCCCCAACACAAATTCTTCAGTCTCACATTCATCTGCCAAATCATCCTATTCCTACCCTCAGCCAGCATTCGAGAGATTATCCCCCTTGAGGTACTGCTTTTCAGCTTCTTACCTAGCTCCCTATACTCTTTCCTCAGGACCTTGTCCCTTTTCCTACCTACCTACATTATTGGTACCAATATGTGCTAACACTTCTGGCTGCTCACCCTCTCCCTATGGACCCAGTCTGAGATGTCCCTGACTGTACCACCTGAGGGCAGCATACCATCCAAGAGGCTCTTTCACATCCACAAACTCTCCTCTGTTTTCCTAACTATTGAATCCCCTATCACCGCCATTCTTCTCTTCTGCTCTGAGTTACAGAGCCAGATTCAATGCCAGAAACCTAGGCGCTGTGGGTTTCCCCTGGTAGGTTATACCCCTTACAGTATCTAAAGTGGAATTCTTGTTATTGAGGGGGACGGCCACAGGGCTACTCTGCACCATCTGCCTATTCTATTTCCCTCTCCTGTCAGTCACCTAGCTACTTGCCTCCTGCAACTAAGGTGAGACTAGGTTCTATAGTGTGAGACTAAGTCCTGTAATTCAAACCTATCAGTCTGGATACTAGGTATCACCTAATACACAAAATCACAACATCTCATAGCACAAGAGGAAACCATTAGGCATATTTTATCAGAGCTGTCAAGAAGTGCCCATATATCCAGTCTGATATTCTTTGTCTGTTGCAAATGAAAACCTTCTTTATTAATAATTAGTGATATTCAGTTGATTCTGTCTGATCATCAGAATCAGAATCACTTTATTGCCAGAATGTGAAACATACCAGAATCTTGAATCGGCTTCCATCACCTTCTCAGTTAGTATATTCAGGTTCACTGTGAGGCATTGCATAAGCATTGCTTGTTGCATCCCACTCAGTCCCCTTGCCAGTTATTACATACAAAATGCACCAAAAACAATTACAAATACTGCTCAATAGCAGCTCTACTTCATTAGGAGTTTGAGGAGATTCAGTACAAATTCCTATAGATGTACTGCGGAGAGTTTTCTGACTGTTTGCATTGCTGCCCGGTGTGAAGGCTTCAATGCCCAGGATTGAAAAGGATGCAGAGGGCTGTAGACTCAGGCAGCATCACAGGAACAACCCTTTTCATCATCAAGGACAACTTCAAGACGCCGTTCCTCAGGAAGCGGCATCCAGCACTAAGAGCTCACCATCCGAGACATGTTCTCTTCTTGCTACTACCGTTGGGGAGGAGGTACAGGATATTGAGATGTATGAATGTGCAGGGAGGGTAGAAGCTTATCGGGCCCAATCTGGGGCAGCTCACTCACCTTTGGTCCCCACCAGACACACAGCTGTGGCTCCAAGTAGCTGTTTGCATGCAACAGTGGCCACACTACCGCACACTGCCTCACAGGCAGGCTAAACCAGATGAGGGTAGCCAGCCTCATGCTCCGGTGAGATAGGGACATGCCTGTCCCAGCATGTAAAGTCAGCTCTGGCGGACCGGGCGGATGAGATCTACAGTGACATTCAACTGGAAGGTGGCGCTGCAAAGTTCTGTGCAGAGCGAAGGGCATAACAAGGCACAGAAGAAATCATGGCCACCCATTGCAACCAAGTAAAACCACAGATGTGGTGGCTGTTTCCACCACTGGACTCGGACCTCTGCAGTCAAGAGAGTGCAAAAGCTTTTCCACTTTAAAAACTCTCCCATACAGGTTTCCTGTTGTTGTCAGATATAGCCGACAGCCACCACTACAGGAGACTGAAAATTCACTATTCAGGAACACATGAGCAGGAGTCGGTCATCAGGTCCAATGAGTCTGCTCTGCCTTTCAATAACATCATGGCTGATCTGGCTGTGGACTCAGCTCCACCTGCCTGCCTTTTCCCCATAACCCTGAATTTCCCTGCTATGCAAAAATCTATCCAGCTGTGTCTTAGATATATTTATTGAGGTAGCTTCTATTACTGTTCTGGGCAGAAAGTTCGATAGATTCAATGCTCCCTGAGAAAAGCAGTTTCTTCTCATTTCCATCCTAAATCTGTTCCCCCAAATCTCGAGGCTAAGCCCCTTAGTTCTAGTTTCACTTACCAGTAGAAACAACTTTCCTACTTTTATCCTATCTATCCATTTCATAATTTTATATGTTTCTATAGGATACCCTCTCATTGTTCTGAATTCCAGCAAATAAATTCCCAGGTAACTCAGTCTCTCCTCATAGATGAACCTACTCATCTCCTGAATCTCCTGGTGAACCTCCTCTGCACCACCTCCAAAGGCAGTATATCTTTCTTCAAGTAAGGAGTCAAGAAACACATGCAGTAGTCCAGGAGCAGCCTTGTATAGTCAACTTCCCTTCTCTTCAATTCAATCCCTCCAACAATGAAGGCCAGCATTGTTGCATCTGCAAACCAACTTTATGTGATTCATGCCCAAACACACCCAAGTCATTCTGTACAACATGCTCCAATCTTTCACCATTTAAATAATCTGATCTTCTAACTTTCCTTCCAAACTTGATGACAATGCATTTACCAACATTGTATTTTATCTGCCAGACTCTTACCCACTCACTGGAACTTCTGTATCCTCTGCAGCCTCCCCCTACCCTCTGCACAATTTGATTTTCCACTCAATTTACTGTCATCAACAGGCCTAGATACGGTACAATGGTCCCCTCTTCCTAATCATTAATGTCTGGTATATCATGGGTAGTTGCAGATCCAGACCTGATCCCTGAGGGACTTTGCTTGCCCCTGACAGCCAACCAGAGAATCAGAATCAGGTTTATTTATCACTGGTATATGCCAGGAAATGTGTTAACGGTACAATGAAATGCATGATAAATAAGTATAGATAAAGAAGTCTATGTGTGTCTATTAAAGAGTTAAGTTAAAATAAGCAGTGCAAAAAAAACAGAAATTAAAAGTAGTGAGGAAGTATTCTTGGGTTCAATGTCCATTTAGAAATCAGGTGACAGAGGGGAAGAAGCTGTTCCTGAATTATTGAGAAGCCTTTAGGCTTCTGTACCTCCTTCCCGACAGTAACAGTGTGAAGAGGGAACGTCCTAGGTGGTGGAGATCCTTAATGATGGACACCACCTTCCTAAGGCACTACTCTTTGAGGGTGTCTTCGATACTATGGAGGCTGGTATCTATGATGAAGCTGATTAATTTTACAAGTTTCTGCACCTTATTTTGATCTTATGCAGTAGCTCACCCCACCAACCATACCAAATACAAATTTATCCTGAATCTTTGCCTTCTAATAATTAACTAGCCCTCTCTCTAGGTTATAAATTATCTCCAACTCCTTGCATTCTTATGGATAAATCTTCGATGAGGCACCTTATCAAATGTCTTCTGGAAATCCAAGTATACAATATCCACCATTCCCCTCTATTCAATGCATGCATTATATCCTCAAAGAATTCCAGTAAGCTTGTCAAACAGGACCTGCCCTTCCTGAATCTATGCTACGTGTGCCTGATGGAATCACTTGTAACCAGATGTCTCACTATTTCTTCATTAACGATAGATTAAGCTAACCAGCCCATGGTTATCTGCCTTTTGCCTACTTCCTTTTTTAAACAGTGGCAGCTTCTTCTCCTCTGCACTCACATCTATGATGCTGAAGTGCTTTGAGAGGCTGATCATGGCTAGAATGAACTCCTGCCTCAGCAAGGACTTGGACCCATTGCAATTTGCCTGTCACCACAATAGATCTATGGCAGATGCAACCACAATGGCTCTTCACATGGCCTTAGGTCACCTGGACAATACAAACACCTATGTGAGGATGCTGTTCGTTGACTATAGCTCCGTGTTTAACACCATCATTTTCACAGTCCTGATCAATAAGCTACAGAACCTGGGCCTCTGTACCTCCCTCTGCAACAGGATTCTCAGCTTCCTGACTGGAAGACCACAGTCTGTGCGGGTTGGTGGTAATACCTCCTCCTCACTGGGAAACAACACTGACACACCTCAGGGGTGTGTGCTTAGCCCAATGTTCTACTGCTTCTATATCCATGACTGTGTGGCTAGGCATAGCTTAAATGCTATCTATAAATTTGATGCTGATGATACAACCATTGTTGGTAGAATCTCAGTTGGAGATGAGGGGGCGTACAGGAGTAAGATTTATCAGGTAATTGAGCAACAACCTTGCACTCAACGTCGGTAAAAGCAAAGAGCTAGTTGTGGATTTCAGAAAGAGTAAGATGAGGGAACACAAACCAATCCTCACAGAGGGATCAGAAGTGGAGAGAGTGAGCAGTTTCAAGTTCCTGGGTGTCACTCTCTCTGAGGACCTAGCCTGGTCCCAACATATTGATGTAGCTATAAAGAAGATAAGACAGTGGCTATATTTTACTAGGAGTCTGAAGAGGTTTGGTATGAAGCCTAAGCCACTCGAAAACGTATACAGATATACCGTAGAGAGCATTCTGACAGGCTGCATCACTGTCTAGTATGGGGGGGGGGTGCTACTGCACAGGATCAAAAGAAGCTGCAGAAAGTTGTAAAATCAGTCAGCTCCATTGGATCCAGGACATCTTCAAGGAGAGATCCCTCAGAAGTGCAGCGTCCATTATTAAGGACCACATCACTCAGGACATGCCCTGTTCTCAATGTGACTGCCAGGGAGGAGGTACAGAAACCTAAAGGCACACACTCAGTGATTCAGGAACAGCTTTTTCCCCTCTGCCATCCCATTCCTAAATGGACATGGAACTCATGAATCCTACCTCACACTTTTTAAATATTATTTCTGTTTTGCACTATTTTAACCTAACCATTTAATATACATATATGTACTTATTTTTTCTTTCTATGTGATCATGTATTCCATTGAACTGCTGCCGCTAAGTTAAATTTCACAACACATGCCAATGATACTAAACCTGATTCTGATTTCACTGCCATCAGATTTCTGAACGGTTCATGAATCCACGATTACTACATTGTTATTCCTTTTTTATTTTTGTAACTTATAGCGATATTATATCTTTGCATGGTACAACTGCCACAAAACAACCCATTTTACATCACATCAGTTGGTGATAGTAAACCTGATTCTGGTTCTGAAACATAATTGGTACATTGGGTACAATTGGGCTCAAATTCCCAAACAACCATCACTGTCCTGCACCTGGTTTAAATGGTATTCCCAATGAGTGAGTCTGCTCACGAAGCACTGGAAGCCAGTAAGTCACCAGGGCAATACTACTAAGCTCATGTGTACAAACAAAGACTTTAAGTAGGGTTACACAATGGGGAACAAGTCCAAAATCCCAACTTTACATCCATTCCTCAGTCACCCTAACTGAACCCCTTCCTTGTCCACGTGTTTCACTCCTCACTTGAATCTTGCCCTTTGTGAAGAACATCAGAACATTAGGTGACGAGGTTCTGCAGATGCTGGAAATCTTCAGCAACACACATAAAATGCTGGAGGAACTCAGCAGGTCAGGCAACATTTATGGAAGGAAATAAACAGTCTAATTTTTGGGCTGAGACCCTTCATCATGACCCAAGTGAATGAATTATTCTAATGTAGGGTCTCTTTCCAAGACGTCAACTATTCATTTCTATCTGTAGATTCTGCCAGGCCTTCTGAGTTCCTTCAGTGTTCTGTGGTGGTATTAGGAGGTTCAATTTCAATAAGGTATTACCTGTTGCATTATTTTCAAGCCTAAACTCAGTGTGGCTGGATTTGGTTCCAATGAGATGAAAGGTTTTCTATGACAGGGTTCCTGAAATACCTGGAAAGGAATGATAGGCTTGTTAGGGTTCAGCACGAGGCCACTGAACCCAGCGAGTCCATACCAGCTCCTTGCAGAGCAACAAAGCAAGTTGCAATCATGCAATGCATTCAAAATAGTGTTTCTTCAAAAAGGGATTAACAAGCAAATGAGGGCACTGTTGGCAGAGCTGTTACCTTTCAGACCCATGTTCAGCCATGACCTCTGGTGCTGTCTGTATGGAGTCTTCATGTTCTTCCTTCAAATACTTGGGTTACTCCAGGTGCTTCAGATTTCTCCCTCATTCCAAAAGCATGCAGATCAGTAGGTTAATTGACCAGTGTAAATTGTCCCTGGCTGGCTGGTGGCGCAGTGACATCAGCGCCAGACTCCGGAGCAAAAGTTCCCGAGTTCAAATCGAGTCAGGCCGCTCCCAGGCACTCTTTCCATCCGTGTCGGGTTGAGTGTCAAGCTTGCAACTTGGCCTCGTTAAAAAAAAACTGTGCTGTGGGAAGGACGTGGGGGACCACTCACAGAATCTTTCCTCCAAGACAACCACTTGAAAAAAAAAGTGGTCACAGAGGCTCTAGCAGAGTATGGCGCACAAAAATAAAATTGTCCCTCGTGTGTGAGTAAGTGACAGAATTTGTGTGAACGGGAATGGGGGGAGTGGAATAACAGAGGATTAACGTAGAATTAGTGTCAGAGCAGCCTGTTAATATTCAGTATCTTTCTGCAACTCTGAAATGTGACAACAGGGCAGAGGAACAAAAAGGCACCAAGATTGATTTCATGATATCCCAGAGAACTGGTATCAGAGCGTGGCAATTTTTTTTGTGAGATAGCTCCAACAGATCCACTTATTTCATTACCAAGTGGAGAGGAACATAGTTTCTTTCCCGGGGGAGATCTAGAGCTAAAATGCATCTCAAATAGATGGCATTGGATTGGAGTAATGACAATCTGGGACACTTTCGGTGTCAGAATACCAGTGCTACAGTGGAGTTGGAGAACTTGCAGAGACAGGGCGAAGCAAAGTTACAAAGAAGTTTAAAAGCAAGGAAAATCTGAACATGATGTATGTGTTAGCAAGCACAGGAGAGATTGGGGCAACATTGGTCTTTCTTGAGGATACATGCTGGCAACACCTTGCTCTCTGACAAGTACTTAATTCGTTCATGAAGCACCTTCAATTACTCCAAAAGACTGAGGTTTGGTAAAATACTGAAAGGCTTTTATTCGCTGTACAATACGACCTCCACAGTGAGTGTCTGCCCCCGGACTGAGGGGGAGGGGCAAGACGAACACCTTTATACAGGACTCTGTGGGAGGAGCCACAGGGGCAGTCAGCAGAGGGGTGTGTCCAGACAGGTAACCGAGTTACAACATATATACATGGTTTACCACAGTTCAGCAACACCTCATGGGGTGCAACATTTAATTTATCCAATATAGTCAATCCAGACAAATACACCAGAAAGCTGAGTATGAAAATTTTGATACAAAGAACTACAAAATATCAAGATCATTCAGCAGGTCAGGCAGCTTTTGTAGAGGGAATTGTCATCAGCTTGAAAGTATAAAGTTAGCTTCTTTCTGCACAGCTGACACCTATCTGATGAGTATCTCCATTGTCTCCTGCTTTACGTTCTAGCTGTTTTCAGTATGATGGACGTAGTTAGCATGTAGGTTGAATGAATGTATCACGAGCTGCAGTTCCAAAACTCTTCCTCCTGTTGGTCGTTTCTCAGCTGCCCAGAGACAGGTCATAAAGTAATGCCTGGCATGGATATGCTAAGTACTGTGAAATGCTGGGTCCTTACTGCAATGTATTGTGTAGAACAACAAGCTCACATGAGCATCAGGCAAACACGTCTTAACCGTGGCTGTTGATGCAGTGAAGACATGTTTGCTTGATGCTGTCATGAGCTTGGGTATAGCTGAGGCATGTTCCCAGGCTAACCAGATGCCACAGTATCAACTCACAAACTACACACCAATACACACATACCACACCCGTTCCTCTTCAAAAGAAATAAAGTCCTGTGGAGCAGAGTGAAATAATTACATTTACAACTTACACTCACTAAAATGTCAACACATTAAATATGTGCTGTTATATTGACATTGATTTTTAAGTGTTTCATATTTTAACCATAGTTGTAGAAACACAAAGGTAAAGCATAGAAGCAGGCCATTCAGCTCAGTGACTTCCTGCTGGCCATCAGCCACCTCTTTACACTAATTGTGGATAGAAAGAAGGATACTTTGTTGATCCCAAAGGAAATTGCAGTGTCACAGTAGCATTACAAGTGCACAGATATAAATATTAGAAGAGAAATAGAAAGGATAAAAAATAAGTTACCACAAACAGCCTAACAGAAGGGAGTCATCACTTTCCCGGCTGTAGGCTGACTCATTATAGAGCCTAATGGCCGAGGGTAAGAATGACCTCATGTAGTACTCTTTGGAGCAGCGCGGTTGTCTTAGTCTATTACTAAAAGACTAGTCCTCTGTTCAGCCAAGGTGGCATGCAGAGGGTGAGAAACATTGTCCAGAATTGCCAGGATTTTCCACAGGATCCTTTGTTCTACCACAGGCTCCAGTGTGTCTGGTTTGACTCCTATAACAGAGCCAGCCTTTCTAATCAGTTTACTGAGCCTGTTGGCATCACCTGTGTTGATGCCATTGCCCAGCACAACATCACATAGACGATTGTACTGGTGACAACAGACTGGTAGAACGTGTGAAGGAGAAGCCTGCATACTCCAAAGGACCTCAATCTCCTCAATCTACTCTGGCCTTCTTACACACAGGCTGTGTGTTGGTGCTTCACTCAAGTCTGTCATCCAGGTGCAGCCCCAGGTACTTTTAGGTCCTCACCACATCCACATCCTCACCATCAGTAGTAACAGGGAGCAGTGCAGACTTAGTCTTCCTAAAGTCCATCACCATCTCCTTTGTCTTACTACTTTTGAGCTGCAGATGATTCAGCTTGCATCATTTGACAAGTCCTGCATCAGGGCTCTGTATTCATCCTCCTGTCCTCCCTTTATACATCCAACGATTGCTGAGTCTTTAAAGAATTTCTGCAGGTGACATGACTCAGTGTTGTGTCTAAAATCCGAGGTATACAGGGTAAACAGGAAGGGACTACTCTAAACTATTCTGTTTTCTAAACGTTCTCATAAATTGCTTCCAGATTCTACCATGCCAGGGACAACAGTCAGACGGCACAGTAACATAACGGTTAGCATTACACTGTTACAGCACAAGTGACCCAGGTTCAATTCCTGCTACTGTCTGTCAGGTGTATGTACATTCTCCCTGTAATAGTGGGGATTTCCTCCAGGTGCTCTGGTTTCCCCCCACAGTCCAAAGATTATATAGTTAGGAGGTTAATTAGCACATAAGACCATAAGACTCAGGAACAGAATTAGGCTACTTGGCCCATCAAGCCTGCTCTGCCATTTCTTCAAGGCTGATCCATTCCCCTCGCAACCATCATCAATTCCGTCATTGACATATATTGTAAACAGAATCGATCCCAACACAGACCCCTGTGGAACACCTTTAGTCACCAGCAGCCGATCAGAAAAGGCTCCATTTATTCCCACTCTTTACCTCCTGCCAATCAGCCAATGCTCTATCCATGTTGGTATCTTTCTTATAATATGTTGGGATCTTTTCTTGTTAAGCAGCCTTTTATCAAAGGCCTTCTGAAAACCTAAGTACACAATATCTACTGTTTCTCCTTTGTCTGTCCTGCTTGTTATTTCCTGAAAGAATTCAAAAAGATTTGTCAGGCAAGATTTTCCCTTAGAAGAAACGTGCTGACTTTGGCCTATTTTACCATGTGCCTCTAAGTACCCAGAAATGTCATCCTTCACAATTGACTCCAACATCTGAGGTCAGACCAACTGGTCTATAATTTTCTTTCTTCTGCCTTCCTCCGTTGTTGAAGAGTGGAGTGACGTTTGCAAATTTCCAGTGCTCCAGAACCATTCCAGCATCAAGTGATTCTTTAAAGATCATTACTAATGTCTCCACAAGCTCTTCAGCCACCTCTTTCAGAACCCTGGGGTGTAGTCCATCTTGTCCAGGTGACTTATCTACCTTCAGACCTTTCAGATTCCCAAGGACCTTCTCCCTGGAAATAGCAACTGCACTCACTTCTGCCCCCTGACACTTTTGAACTTCTGGCATACTGCTAGTGTCTTCCACAATGAAGACTGATGCAAAATACTTATTGAGTTTGTCCATCATTTCTTTGACCCCCATTACTACTTCTCCAGTGTCATTTTCCAGTAGTCCAATATTTACTCCCACCTGTATTTTACTGTTTATATATCTGACAAAGCTTTTGGTATCCTCTTTGATATTATTGGCTAGCTTACCTTCATATGTCATCTTTACACCCCTTATGGCTTTTTTAGTTGCCTTCTGTTGGTTTTTAAAAGCTTTCCAATCCTCTGACTTCCCACTAATTTTTGCTCTAATATATGCCCTGTGAGAGGGATATTACTTAAAAGGAACTTGTGGGGAACTGAATCATGCAGAGGGAGTGCATGTGTGAAATGAGCTGCCTGAGAAAGTAGTTGGGCAGGTACAATTAAAAGACAATTTGGATAAGTATATGGATAGGAAAGGTTTAAAGGGATACAGGCCAAATGTGGGCAAATGGGACTAGCTTGATGGGCACATTGATAGGCCTGTACAAATGGAGCGGAAGGCCTGTTTCATTGCTACTTTGCTCCAATGCACAGGATTGCAAGAGGCTGCAGAGGGTTGGGGAACTCAGCTAGCTCCATCGTGAGCACAACCCTCCCCATTAAGGGCATCTTCAAGAGGCAGCATCCATCTTTAAGGACCATCACCATCCAGGACATGCCCTCTTTGTGTTACTACCCATTGAGGAGGAGGTACATGAGCCTGAAAACCCACACTCAACCTTCCTGGACAGCTACTTCCCGACTGTGACCAGATTTCTGAATGGTCTATCATATGGCAGCACTGTAGCGTAGTTATTAGTGTAATGCTTCACAATGCCAACGATTGGAAAACTGGGGTTCAATTCTCACTGTAGTCTGTAAGGAACTTGTACATTCACCCTGTGACTGCATAGGCTTCCTCCATTTACTCTTGTCTCCTCCCACATTGCAAAAAGACATATGAATTAGGGGTATGTTGATGCCAAAAGCATGTTGGCTCTTGCAGGCTGCTCCAAGCACATTTTTGGGCTCTGTTAGTCATTGATGCAAATGACACATTTCACTCAATGTTTCAATGTACATGTGACAAATAAAGCTAATCTTTAATTTCATGACCTCATTGTTCCTTTTTTGTTGTATTTATTTATTTTGCAGTTTATAACAATTTAATGCTTTTGCACAATACTGCTGTGGCAAAACAACACTTTTTATGTCATATGAACAACCTGATTCTGATTCTATGACTCTACGATAAATCCTGGAACAATTATACTGGTCTGGTGGGAGTATATTATAGTTATTATTTCCCCATTTCTCAAGGAATTACAGGAAGGTTTGGCTCAATTAGATGAATGATTTGGCTGTATCATTGTGACTAGTGTTGGTTCAGCAGTGGAGAAGTTGATCTAGGTGCTGAAATTGACATTGGCTTGTTTACCCGCAAGTTTGGAGGATTTTGTGTACAGCCTTGGTGACCTCTCTCCAACAGGTGCCCACTGTAGGTAGTCCAGGGCTCAGAAGTACCTGTATATAGAAAAGCAAAGATTCTTGCTGCCTGGTAGACCATGGCTTTTATGCCAGATATGAGACCATTATGTTGATTTTGAGCTCCTACCAGAAGTACTTGTGGAGGTCTCTGCCCCATGAGCACTCAGATTGGTAAGGGAGCAAATTGATTTCTGTTGTCAGAGACAAATGCTTTCTTACTCACTGCCCATTACACTGTTGGCGTTCGGGGCAGCCATGGAGGTCCTCCATCTCTGGCAATGCTCAGTGGTTCCTTCAGTGTGTCAGTAGCTCACTTTTCACCACTGTCACTTCTGCAAGTTCCAGGCAGAGACTCAGCAATACCATCACACTCAGATGTAGGATTCTTCATTGCTGTTTCCATTACAATTCGGTTTTACTGGTTAGGGTTGTTTGCCTTGAGTTGAACACCCCCCTCCTCCAAACCTGGAGGACTTAATCTAGCCCCTACCCTTGGACCTGTTCGGCATGGGTGACCCTAGGAAGAGCCAAAGCACAATGCCCTGACTCCAACCAGCACAACTCTCTCAGTCATTGAGGCATGCAGGCCTCCAAAGCACAACAAGATTGTGGTCCCCTTGGACGATAGACATACATAGTCAGGGTATAAATGTAATGAAAATTTGCTTTTTGCAGTAACAGCATCTGCTTATCTGTCCAGCTTCATCCAGTATTGTATCTTCATGCTCAGGGTTGCCTTCCAAAGGTCGTACCTGACTTCTACGGGTCGCTAGGTTGTCAGTGCTGAATGCTCTTGAGGCTGTCTGTGCTCTCGAAGTGGAAGTACCGCCAGGTAGTCGGATGGGAGTGGGGTGGCTCAACAGGCGCCCTTTTTTAGATTATGACGACACGCAGTCCTCTTTTATTGTCATTTAGGAATGCATGCATTAAGAAATAATACAATATTTCCTCCGGTGTGATATCACAAAACACAGGACAGACCAAGACTGAAAAAACTGACAAAACCACATAATTATAACATATAGTTACAACAGTGCAACAATACCATAACTTAATGAAGGAGTCCATGAGCACAGTAAAGTTTAAAGTCTCTCAAATGTCCCACATCTCACGCGAGACGGGAGAAGGAGGAAAAACTTTCCCTGCCATGCTGACCACAATCCAACTCTGAGTCATCCGAAAACTTCAAGCTCTGATCAGCTCTCCGACACCAAGTACCTAGCGCCATCTCTATCCGAACAATTCGACCTCCTTCTCGGTCGCCAAAAGTAGGCAAGGCTGGGGATTTTGAGGCCTACCCTCCGAAAGATTCCCAACCACGCAGTAACGACAGCAGCAAACGAGAGTTTCTGAAATTTCTCCAGATGTTCCTCTGTGATTTCACGTCCATTCTCCATCAAATCAGAATTGTCCACGGCCCCTTGATGGAGGTGTGCGCTGGCTACTCTGGTGTTATAGATAATATGCTGGTAGTGGTTCAGCAGAGGCATCTTCAAGCTAGCGTGATTCAAGTCCTGTGCGAACGATGGGGGTGGTCATTGGGGTGTGCCTATTTATCGCAACGCTCAAATCCTCCACTGCACTCGGGTGGTACAAAGGCTAAGTTAAACTGCAGAGAGAGAGAAGCACCTTACAGACTTCCTATTCAGACACTCCATTGACCTACCCATGTCCTGTCTGCAGAACATTCCCTAGTCTGTACATTATTCACTGCAGAACCCATGAACCAGGGCTCTTCCATCTCGGAGCACTACCATAGATGAAAATTACTGGGGGTATTTATGGAAGAAAAGTGAGAGTCTATTAGCCTCAGCACGAATGCCAGGATGCTGTTTATTGACAACATCTCAGTGTTTAACACAATCATTCCTACAGTTCTGATCAAAAATCTCCAGAACCTGGGCCTCTGCAACTGTATCCCGACTTCCTAACCAGAAGACCACAGTCTGTGTGAATCGGGAGTAACATCTCCACCTCGCTGACAATCAACATTGGCCCACTACAGGGATGTGTGCTTAGCCCACTGCTCTACTTTCTCATCACCCATGACTGTGTCGGTCACTAGGCAGGGCTATAATATCACTCACACACACACACACACACACACACACTTTTGCTGACGATACAGCCATTGTTGGTAGAATCTCAGATGATGACAAGAGGACATACAGGAGCGAGATACACCAGCTGGTTGAGTGGTGTCACAGCAACAACCTTGCACTCAATGTCAGTAAGACCAAAGAACTGACTGTCGACTTCAGAATGGGTAAGATGAGGGAACCCACACCAGACCTGAGGGATTAGAAGAGGAAAGAGTGAGCAATTTCAAGTTCCTGGGTGTCAATATCTCTGAGGACCTAACCTGGACCCAATGTAAGAATGCATCTACAAAGACAAGACAACGACTATACTTCATTAGGAATTTGAGAGGATTTGGAATGTCACCAAAAACACTCGCAGATTTCTACAGATGTACTGTGGAGAGCATTCGAACTGGCTGCATCACTGTCTGAGCAAGACACAGACACTGAAGTACAAGGAACAGGACTTGACTAGAGTGGGGACGTGACAGGATACAGACAAGGAGCAGGGACAAGAACGCAGACTAGGGCCAGGACATGGACTAGACAGGGTACACAGACAAGGAGCTAAGAACCAGCAGCCTGTGCTTGGAGTCCGAGCCAGAGACTGGACAAGGACCTGGAACCTGGGTCTTGCCTCGGGCTCGGACCCCGGTACCAGGCAAGGACATGACATGGCTACAGGACGTGGTTGGGGTCTAGAGGCTTGGGCCTGGCTGCGGGCTGGGGGCTGGGGTCTTGGGTCTTGGGCCTGGCTGCGGGCTGGGGTCTTGGGTCTTGGGTCTTGGGTCTTGGGCCTGGCTGCGGGCTGGCGTCTTGGGTCTTGGGTCTTGGGTCTTGGGCCTGGCTGCGGGCTGGCGTCTTGGGTCTTGGGCCTGGCTGCGGGCTGGCGTCTTGGGCCTTGGGCCTGGCTGCGGGCTGGCGTCTTGGGCCTTGGGCCTGGCTGCGGGCTGGCGTCTTGGGCCTTGGGCCTGGCTGCGGGCTGGCGTCTTGGGCCTTGGGTCTGGCTGCGGGCTGGCGTCTTGGGTCTTGGGCCTGGCTGCGGGCTGGCGTCTTGGGTCTTGGGCCTGGCTGCGGGCTGGCGTCTTGGGTCTTGGGCCTGGCTGCGGGCTGGCGTCTTGGGTCTTGGGCCTTGGGCCTGGCTGCGGGCTGGGGTCTTGGGTCTTGGGTCTTGGGTCTTGGGCCTGGCTGTGGGCTGGGGTCTTGGGTCTTGGGTCTTGGGTCTTGGGTCTTGGGTCTTGGGTCTTGGGTCTTGGGTCTTGGGTCTTGGGTCTTGGGTCTTGGGTCTTGGGTCTTGGGTCTTGGGTCTTGGGTCTTGGGTCTTGGGTCTTGGGTCTTGGGCCTGGCTGCGGGCTGATAACTCGGAGGCTGGAACTCAGAGACAGACTGGGAACTGTACATTAACATAGAACTGGGACTTATCCTTCGAAAAGCCAGGACTCAACTTTATCTCCACACCAAGGTGGGAGAGGTCCACCTGTTGGGTAACGGCAGAATGGCCAGACTTACCCAACAGAGGCAAAGACAAGACAAGACAGGTTCCCCCACAGGGCAACAGCAAAACAGCCTGACTTACCCCATGGAGGGGAGGACAAGAAGAGACAAACACCAAAAAACAACAGACAGTTTAATCTCTGCTCCAGGGTAGCTCAGAGTCTCAGTTCAGCCAGCAACCTCAGCTGGCTACGGAAACAGCCAGATCCCTACCTAGCTCAGAGTGGCTAGCAGCCACTCAGCTGGCCCAGGAAACAGCCGAATCTGACAGTAAGGCTTCATGAAGTGATGGTTCTCCAACACGGCCTAAAGATGACAAGTGGCCACTCTAGCATTCCACCAGCAGGTTGCTCCCAAGGAATCTTGACAAGACAAATCAGCAGCCCACACTCAACCCCAAGGCTACTTATATTCCAAGCCCAAAGATGGGAATCAGGTGCCTATGATTAACTCAACCAAACGAGGGACAGCTGGAAGACCCAGAGTCCTGAGTCCACAGACCGGACCGTGAACCAGAATGCGGACTTCACAGACCGGACCATGACACAGGGTGGGAGGTGGGGCTACTACATAGGATCAAAGTAAGCTGCAGAGAGATGTAAAATTAGTCAGCTCCATCATGGGCACCAGCCTCCATAGTATTCAGAACATCTTCAAGGAGTGGTACCTCAAAAATACGAGGTCTATCATTAAGGACTCCCACCACGCAGGGCATGCCCTCTTCTCATTGCTACCATCAGGAAGGAGGTACAGCAACTTGAAGGCACACACTCAACAATTCAGGAACATCTTTTTCCCCTCCACCATTCTTTTTCTGAATGGACATTGAACTTATGAACACTACCTCACTACTTTTTTATGTCCTATTTTTGCACTACTTATTCAATTTAACTATTTTATGCACATATACTTACTGTAATTCAGTTTTCTTTTTTTCTATTATTATGTACTGCACTATACTGCACCGCAAATTTAATACATTTCACGAATATGCCGGTGATGTTAAACCTGATTTTGATGCATTATTTTGCCATCTTGTTCTAGTTCCGAAGGTATAGTGAGTCATAGGGAAACAGATCATTGAACTATCTGCACCCCATCCCACCACCTTCCATCGAAGGGTATGGTACAACGATGAACATCTAGTGGGTGAATTACTCTGTCCTCTTCGCCTCCCGCCCCTGGAAGTAATACAGCAGTGGAGTGCGCATCTATTAGGTGAACACCCCTGGAATGCCCTTGTACTGGAGGTATTACGGTATTATGGTGCGCGTCTATTGCAGGTAATACGCCGGCGCTGGCGCCGGCCCCGGTTCAGTGCGCTGGGCGCTGTTCTCGGCACAGGGTATTGCACCGGGACGCCGTGGGCGGCGAGGCAGAGCTGAGCGCTGGCAGTGGGCAGTCGCGGGATCCTGAGTGGCAGCAGGGTGTATGCCAGTGCCCACACTCCCCAGGTGAGTGAGCTCTGCTGCTAAAGTGGGTGCAGCCTGACCCCGGCGCGGGGATTTCGCTTTGTGCAAAGTGTTGCGAAGTTTGGTGATCGCGACCGGGACCGAGTGGGGTTTGACGGTCAGGACGAAGGTGAATGGCTAGCTCTGAGCGTAGCGTTAACTCCCGCTCAGAGAGGAACTGTAGAAAGGAGAGTGGACTGGCTCCGGGACAGAGAGATAGAGACTCTGAGAGGGAGGTGGGAGAGAGAGAGTGAGTGACCGCATACGTGATAAAGGGATCCGGGAAGGGAGAGTGGCAGACAAACGGACAGGGACCAATGGATCACGGACAAGACAGTGAGCAACTCCGCAATGGACAGCGACTGACTGCAGAACGGACAGTGACGGATTGCTAGATGGAGAGTGACGGACTTCGAGACAAAGAGCGAATGACTTCAGGACAGAGAGTTAGGGTTTCCTAAATAACAGCGAGTAACTCCCGGATAAAGAATAACATCTCCAGGACAAGGAATGATAGACTTCCAAAGAGGCGAAGAGAGATGAACTTCTGCCCAGCGGTTATAGAAGTTTAAAACGTTATGAAGGACAAAAATATGATAGGTTGCCACAATCTTTTCCCCAGAGTCAGTGAGTCTAAAACTAGACAGCAGAAGTTTAAGGTGAGTGGGTGATTTAAAAATGATCGGAGGGGTAAATTGTCACGCAGAATGTGAACGAGCGGCCAGAGGAAGTGGCAGCGACGGCTACAATTACAATGATTAAAAAAAACTTTTGGATAAGTACCCAGATAGGAAAGATTGGACGAACACCGAATGAGGTTGAATGGGTCCTGTTCAGGTGGACGTTGCTGTCGGCGTGGAGGAATCGGGCCGATACTTCGGTGACTCTCTGATCAGGGTGGACGGGGACTGACTATAGGATGCAAAGTGATACGCACGGTAACGGAGAAGGCAACTGACTGCAGGGCAGAGGATCAGTATACCTTTAGCCCAAGATGCACAGAAAAGAGTGACGTGTGGCCCGGGTGCTAGAAACCCGTAGCTCCGTGTGAGCGTGGAAATGTCCCACCTGACTGAGAATCCCATCTCTCCCGATGTGTCCCAAGGCTACCTGTGTGAAGAGGCTCGGCACCTCAGAGCCCGCCTGGGGCGGTTGGGGGGCTCCTCGCTAATGGAGTAACGAATGGGCTGTTTCCACTGGGGTCTTGCCCCGGAGTTCCCTGCAGGAGCAGGCCGTCCCCCAAGTAGAACACTCTATTCTGACACTCTAAAGACAACAAGCCCGAGGATCCTCACGGGGCAGCGGTCCCACTCCTTCCGGGCCCAGGACAACACTACAAACTCCCCACATTACTCCGCAAAATGTTTCAGAACAACCGGTCCGATCTCTCGCTAACTGGTGTAACCTAGCACACGCACGGCGAACGATCCGCCCGCTCTCAGTTGAAGATTTAATTTCTGAAAATGAGTCAGGGTCTCTGAGGTCGGTAGGGATGCCCGGAGTGGAGAGAGAGGCAGTAAACGTTCGGCGGGATAGGCGGTATTTGTGAGGAGAATTGTGTGCCTGTTTGGAGCCCCTTGTCTGGTCTGCAGTTTCCTCCGCGCACTTCAGAATGAATGAGAAACCGAGTTGGATGAACCTGCTGGGTTGGGCTTGGCGATATGTTGTGAATGAACGGACTGCGGTTTAAGTATAATGGATTGGGGAAACTTTAAAATCTTGTATTGACCACGATTTCTAAATTAAGGCAAAAGTGGGTTCATAAAATCGAATGAAACAGTAGTGATGTCATCTGCATGGTGACAGGAGGTAACGGATTTTATAACCATATAACAATTACAGCACGGAAACAGGCCATGATTGACCATCTTAGCTTTGACTGTTGGTGGGTTAGAGGTGAAGCTGAATGAACTCTCATTCCACTGAGCCCTCACAGTTGAGGGTGCCAGCTGAGGCCAAGGCTCGCTGTAGGTCGTCCCTTGGTGAATTCCCCTACCCTACTGGAACTCCCTCCCTCCCCCCCCCCCGCAGCATGCAATGGGGGAGGGGCAAAGGAAGGTTTGTGTTCTGGGTGATGGCATGGCACTCCAAAGTGACAACATTCCAACCCTCAAGAGCAGGGTATGTCAGGGTTGGTCAAAATACCATCCCCTGGCTGAAAGAATTTCCCTCAAATCT
This sequence comes from Mobula birostris, assembly GCF_030028105.1. NCBI lineage: Eukaryota > Metazoa > Chordata > Chondrichthyes > Myliobatiformes > Myliobatidae > Mobula > Mobula birostris. Next base: position 45,552,384 of record NC_092380.1, on the reverse strand, counting down.
GTCCTATATCCCTGGCCTACTGTTCCTCAGTCAGAGATTACTAAGGAGATTTTTTAAACTATCTATGTTCTTATAACTTCATATCCCTCGTAGCCTCTTCCACTGAAAGGTAAACAAATTCTGTCTATCCAACCCCTCTTCACAACATAGAAACATAGAAAACATAGAAAATAGGTGCAGGAGTAGGCCATTCGGCCCTTCGAGCCTGCACCGCCATTTATTATGATCATGGCTGATCATCCAACTCAGAACCCCACCCCAGCCTTCCCTCCGTACCCCCTGATCCCCGTAGCCACAAGGGCCATATCTAACTCTCTCTTAAATATAGCCAATGAACTGGCCTCCACTGTTTCCTGTGGCAGAGAATTCCGCAGATTCACCACTCTCTGTGTAAAGAAGTTTTTCCTCATCTCGGTCCTAAAAGGCTTCCCCTTTATCCTCAAACTGTGACCCCTTGTTCTGGACTTCCCCAACATCGGGAACAATCTTCCTGCATCTAGCCTGTCCAATCCCTTTAGGATTTTATATGTTTCAATCAGATCCCCCCTCAATCTTCTAAATTCCAACGAGTACAAGCCCAGTTTATCCAGTCTTTCTTCATATGAAAGTCCTGCCATCCCAGGAATCAATCTGGTGAACCTTCTTTGTACTCCCTCTATTGCAAGGATGTCTTTCCTCAGATTAGGGGACCAAAACTGCACACAATACTCCAGGTGTGGTCTCACCAAGGCCTTGTATAACTGCAGTAGTACCTCCCTGCTCCTGTACTCGAATCCTCTCGCTATAAATGCCAGCATACCATTCGCCTTTTTCACCGCCTGCTGTACCTGCATGCCCACTTTCAATGACTGGTGTATAATGACACCCAGGTCTCGTTGCATCTCCCCTTTTCCTAATCGGCCACCATTCAGATAATAATCTGTTTTCCTATTTTTGCCACCAAAGTGGATAACTTCACATTTATCCACATTAAATTGCATCTGCCATGAATTTGCCCACTCACCCAACCTATCCAAGTCACTCTGCATCCTCTTAGCATCCTCCTCACAGCTAACACTGCCACCCAGCTTCGTGTCATCTGCAAACTTGGAGATGCTGCATTTAATTCCCTCATCCAAGTCATTAATATATATTGTAAACAACTGAGGTCCCAGCACTGAGCCTTGCGGTACCCCACTAGTCACCGCCTGCCATTCTGAAAAGGTCCCATTTATTCCCACTCTTTGCTTCCTGTCTTCTAACCAATTCTCCATCCACATCAATACCTTACCCCCAATACTGTGTGCTTTAAGTTTGCACACTAATCTCCTGTGTGGGACCTTGTCAATAGCCTTTTGAAAATCCAAATATACCACATCCACTGGTTCTCCCCTATCCACTCTACTAGTTACATTCTCAAAAAATTCTATGAGATTCGTCAGACATGATTTTCCTTTCACAAATCCATGCTGACTTTGTCCGATGATTTCACCGCTTTCCAAATGTGCTGTTATCACATCTTTGATAACTGACTCCAGCAGTTTCCCCACCACCGACGTTAGGCTAACCGGTCTATAATTCCCCGGTTTCTCTCTCCCTCCTTTTTTAAAACCCATTCCAACCCAGGCAACATCCGAGTCAATTTCCTCCCCATCCTCTCCAGTGCAATCACATCCTTCCTACAGTGTGTTCTCAATATCGCAACTGTGGTCCAATTAATGTTTTATATTAGGTGTCCCAGCTAATGAAGGCAAGTATCCCGTATGGCTTCCTCACCACTTTATCCACCGCCAGACTTGTGCCCTGAGCTCCCTCTGTCCCTCAGCCCTCCCTAAAGCCCCACCTCTCATTGAGTAGCCATGTTGCTTCACAAGCCGTTCTGTGGATTGAGAGCTGAGAATCTCGTACAATGAACAGACAGGCATGGAGTGGTCTCTGCAACAGTCGGTGTGACAGTGACTGACTGCCTGAACCTTGCCTCTGTGCGACTCCACAAACCCTGCCCATGCTCTCTGAAATCTAACAGCTAACTTGTATGGGCAATCAGCTGTACAGTTCCAAGCCAGGAAGTCCAGCAATACACAGATTTCACTTGCTCAGTTCACTTACCTGTAATGTGACTGCCTATGGAGTTTATTATTGCCTGTAGTTATATAGATATTCTGCATAATGTACATTCAGTGGCCACTTTTTAGGTACCTCATGTACCTAGTAAAGTGGTCGTGGAGTGTGTGTTAGTGATCTTCTGCTGCTGTAGCCCATCCATTTTAAGGACCATTCAGATATGCTCCTGCACACCACTATTCTAAAGCATGGTTATTTGAGTTCCTGTCAACTTGATTCAGTCTGACCATTCTCCTCTGGCCTCTCTCATGAACAAGACATTTTGACCCACAGAATTGCTGCTCACAAGATGTCTTTTTTTTTCCATTTTTTGCACCATTCTCTGCAAATTCCAGAGACTGTTATGTGTGAAAATCCCAGGAGATCAGCAGTTTCTGAGATACTCAAACCACTTGGTCTAGCGTCAACAATTACTCCATGGTCAAAGTCACTTAGATTACATTTCTTCCTCATTCCGATGTTTGGTCTGAACAACAGCTGAACCCCTTGGCCATGTCTGTATGCTTTTAAGTTGCCATATGATTGGCTGATTAGGTATTTACATTAATGAGCAGGTGTACAGGGGTACCTATTTAACTGGCCACTAACTGTATGATGTGTTTTTGATAACGCTTTTTTTTTCTTTTTTTTACAAAATTCTTTATTACAAATGTCGGTGCTATACAATATTTACAAAAGCAGTGACTAACATATTTACTACACTACAAACAGACAATACATGTTAAACCAATATATTGCCATCCTCATCAATGATGGCATTTACACCCTGCGGAGCCCAACGGTCCCGGAACACCTCTACGGTCGCCGTGGACTGTGCGTATTCCTTTTCAATGTTCACCCGGGCACGAACATACCCCCTAAACATAGCCAGACAGTCCGCCCGGGGAAAACCTCCTGCCACCCTTTTCCAGGAGCCACGGATGGCAATTTTCGCCAGCCCCAGGAGCAAGTTGACAAGGACATCCTCATCCCTCTGTGCCCCCCTCCTTACTGGATGACCATATATGAATAGGGTGGGACTGAAATGCAACCAGAAGGCGAGAAGCAGCCCACGCAAATACGCCAAAAGGGGCTGCAGCCTCACACACTCCACGTACATATGGTACACGGTCTCCTCCAGCCCGCAGAAGTGACACGCGGCTGGGAGATCCGTGTACAGACTAAAGAACTTATTGCAGGGCACCGCTTTGTGCAGCACCCTCCAGCCGAGATCCCCAAGGTGCGTGGGGAGGACTCCCTTGTAAAGGGACTTCCATTGGGGATCCCCCTCACCTCCAGGTGGGAAGACCGACCGCCATGGCGTGTCGGGACAGTGGACAAGGGCTAGGAAGTGGAGGGTGTGGAGCAACAGCCCATAAAGGTACCTCCTGCCTACATCCCTGAATGGGATTGTGGGTGTCGATGAGACATGGCTCAAGTTGTGTGGATTCGTCTGTTGGGTAAGGCTGCGGGGCCTAGGCCCGATGAGCAGCTCAGCTTGAGTCGTTCCACATACCTGAGCCGCACCGACATCCGTTGGGGCAGGGCAAGGGTCGGCCAGGACCCCACCCTCTGCCAGAGGAGGGGATTCCCGGCCTGAGGCAACCATGTTCCAGACTCTCAGTAGGTCCTGATAGAAGCCTGGCAGCCTCTGCAAAGCAGCACGGCAGACGCCCGCCGGCGGTAGCTGCATATCTTCGGCAAGACAGCAGCCCCTCCGGAGGAAGAAAGTCGCCAACACGTGCCACCTGGGAGGGTGCTCGGCGTACAGGAATCTCTGCAGAGTCCTGAGGCGGAGAGCCGCCAGTCATGTGCGTACACACATCAGCGACTGTCCGCCCTCTCCTACTGGGAGACTCAGAACCGCTGCAGAGACCCAGTGTTTCCTGTTTCCCCAGAAGAAGTCCACTAGCTTCCTCTGCATTCTCGCGACAAAAGGGGCGGGGAGGGGCCAAGGTGACCATCCGGTACCACAACATGGAGGCCACCAGCTGGTTTATGACCACCAACCTGCCTCGATAGGAAAGCACCCTGAGAAGGCCTGACCAGCGCCCTAGCCGGGCCATGACCTTTGTCTCCAGGTCCTGCCAGTTCGCCAGCCAGGTCTCCCCAGAAGGACTCAGGTAGACTCCCAGATAGAGAAGACGTCTGGTGCTCCACTCAAAAGCTCCCATCTCCTCCGGCAGGGAGTCCACCTGCCACTGGCCTACTAAGAGTCCAGAACATTTCGCCCAGTTGATCCTGGCGGAGGATGCCGCCAAGAAAATATCTTGGCACTCGCGCATCCTCCGCAGGTCACAGGGGTCTGTCATCATGAGGAGTACGTCATCGGCGTAGGCTGAGAGGACGACCCCCATGTCCGGTTCGCGCAGAACCAGACCTGTCAGCCTTCGCCGAAGAAGGCTGAGGAATGGCTCGACACAGATCGCATACAGTTGACCGGACATGGGGCACCCTTGACGCACTCCTCTTTGGAAGTGGGTAGGTCCTGTCAATGATCCGTTAATCTTAACTAGGCACTCTGCGGCAGAGTACAGGAGCCGAACTCGGGCCACAAAGTGTGGTCCGAGCCCAAAAGCCTGCAGGGTGCCCACCAGGAAACTGTGGTCCATCCGGTCAAAAGCCTTCTCCTGGTCAAGAGAAAGAAACACTGCCGGGGTCCCAGTCTCCTGGAGTAGGTGGATCAGGTCCCGTACTAGGTGGACATTGTCCTGGATGGAGCGGCCCGGGACTGTGTAAGATTGGTCAGGATGGACCACCTGTCCAATTACCGAACCCAGACGGTTGGCCATTGCCCGGGCGAAGATCTTGTAGTCTGCGCACAAGAGGGAGACCGGCCGCCAGTTCTTTAGCAGGCGGAGGTCTCCCTTCTTGGGCAGTAGGACTACAACAGCTCTTCGCCATGAGAGGGGCATTTCTCCGGTGGCTAGGCTCTCCCCTAGGACAAGGCTGTAATCATCCCCCAGGACATCCCAAAAAGCCTGATAAAACTCAACACTCAGTCCATCCAAACCAGGGGACTTGCCCCTCCGGAGTTGCCGAAGGGCAGTGGACAGCTCCTCCCGAGTCAGGAGGGCATCCAGACGAACTGCGTCCTCTGGGCTGACCTTAGGCAAATCCTTCCAGACCTCATTACACGCCTCCGCATTTGACGGATCAGGTGAGAATAAGGACCGATAGAATGAACGGACTTCATTGTTAATTCCATCAGGGTCAGTGATGGAGGAGCCATCGGCAGCCAGCAGCTCCACTAGCTGCTTTTGAACTCCCCGCCACCTTTCCAACGAGTAGAAGAAGGGTGAGCCACGGTCCAAATTCTGGTGACACAACCACGGATTCGGAAGCGCAACAGATACAGCAGTTGGGCTAGTGAATATACATGTGTCAGCTAATTATTTCATTGTGATAGTATTTAACTCCATTCATTCCGTCGTAGTATTTGTCAAGACTTGGACACAGCACAGTAACGCTTTGCTGCCTGTTTGCATGCGGCCTTGCCTGAGAAATTGGACTGTCGAGTCAAATGACTCTAAAGACTAACGGTATTCGTTTTATTCTTAGTTGTTCTTTTCAGCCACAGTGTAGGCTTCATTTTCCATTGGCGAGCTTAGTTAACGGCCCTGTTTGGCCTAGTGTTTATTGTTTTCTTTTCCTTTTAACACTGTTCGCATTAAAGTCTGTGAAATGTCGAACCGCTTCAGTGTCTCTCACTCTGCACTTGGGCCATATCCGAACCTGGTGACATCTGGTTCCAAATCAAACATGAGCTAATGATTGATTCTGACACTTTAATGTTCCACTCAGTGTAGCAGTGTCTCCTAAACTGTTGGCTGGTGATTATCTCCACATTGCCTTAGGTGTGCACAAGTGCTCTGTTCGTGGATCAGTGAGTAGGAGTCAAGGTTGCTCCACAAGTGCCAAGTTGTAGTGAGAGGAGCTGTGTGAATGGGGTTATTCATCCTGTCAGTGAAGGATTAAGTTTGGATACTGGTGCACTTACAAATGCTTTAACCAAGTGGCGAGGAGCTCAATGGCGACATTTGGTTATCTCTCAATTGCCTGATCTGAGTCAACCTCATTCCACACTGTTAGTTAAGGTGTTCCAAGTAAGGGTAAGATATATAAACACTCTAGTGGGTTCTAGTGACAAGAACTTGGAATGACACAACCGTTTTACAGTGACAGAATTCAAAAATAGCCAAGATATTAGTTGGTGCATGTGTGGTGCCTTAATATACATCAGGGCAGAGGTGTGTTCCTAAGCAACGTACACAAAATGCTGGAGGATCTCAGTAGGTCAGGCAGCATTTATAGAAATGAATAAACAGTTGACGTTTCAGGCCGAGACTATTCTTCATGACCCTTCTTTAGTCCTGAAGAAGGGTTTCAGCCAAAACATCAACTGTTCTACAGATGTTGCCTGGCCTGCTGAGTTCCTCTAGCTTTTTGTGTGTGTTGCTTTGGACTTCCAGCATTGTCTTTCTCATGTTTAAGAGATATGTTCCAGTCCTCTTTATTATTAGCCTAGTATCGGGCTTCTATTTTGTTCAGAATGTCGTGAGGTTAGGTGGTAGCAGCCCTTTAGTCCCTGTTACTGGTAGCTGATTTAAGAAGCTCTAGGTTGAAAGAGATGAGGTTTAACATTGGGTAGAGTGGCAAGAGAGAGTCAGCACAAGAGTGACTGACTAGCTGTCACAGTGTGGACCATTACAGGTTGACCTTGAGAGCCAATGTCATCTTTTTCCATAGGTGCATCCCAACTTGTGTATTGGTTTCAAAGTCCGTCATACCGCTCCTCCTCCTCCTTCCTTTTTTTTATTTGTGTTGAACTCATTGCAAGTGGGCAGTATGCGCAGCTCATCATAATATTGGCACTTTGCCAAAAACTAACACCGATTTCTCCTGGAGTCAGTTTTAAGGGGACAGGAAACCTGGTCAGCAATGAGATAATGCAAGCAGAAAAAAATGACCATGAATATCTACATGGAAAGACCAATGCCCAAGAATGGAAAAGCCTACAAAAAATAAGGCAGCTCAATCCGTCACAGGAAAAGCCCTCCCCACCCTCGAGGAGCGCTGCCACAAAAAGCAGTGTAAATCATCAAGGGCCCCAAACACCAGGCCATGCTGTCTTCTGGCTGCAGCCATCAGGAAGGAGGTGTAGGAGCCTTGGGTCCCACACCACCAGGTTCAGGAACAGTTATTACCCTTCAGCCATCAGGCTGCTGAACCAGTGTGGATAACTTCACTCACCTCAACAAGGATGATGATGGTGACGTCGACTCAGGCCTGAGAGGCCAGTGTCAGGCACTTTCATGCTTTACAAGGCGCGGATCGGAAGGCTGTGCAGGGCGCCACTCCTCGCACAGACATTTCGCAGCATTTTTCTTTATTTTACGAGGTCGAGTTGCGAGCTCAACACTCAACCCGGCACTGATGGAAAGCTTACTCGGGAGTGGCCCGACTGGATTCGAACTCTGGAATCTCCGTTCCGGAGTCCAACGCTGATGTCACTGCACCACCAGCCGACCAACAAGGAACTGATTCCATAACCTATGTACTCACTTTCAAGAACCCTACTACTCATGTTCTCAATATTAATTATTTATTATTTCCTTTTTTTTTGTATTTACACAGTTTGTCTTCTGTTGCACATTGGTTGTTTGTCAGTTTTTCTATGTAGTTTTTCAATGGTTCATTAATCTACTGTGAATGCTCACAAGAAAATGAGACTCAGGATTGTATATGGTGACATATACATACTTTGGTAATAAATTTACTTTGAACTTTGAACATCACTGTTGAGTGAAGAGCCCTGGAAGTTTGCACCTGTAGCTGTTAGACAAAGCTAAACCATGTAAAGCAATATCTGCAAGAAAAGCTTTGTTATAGCGTGTGTCCAAATCAACTGAGAAGGAATTAAAAAGTAAATGGAGCATGCTTCAGAGGGAGAAGTATATGTGGGATTAGTGATCATAATATTGTCCTACTTAAAATAATTATTGAAAAAAATCAAAGAATAATCAAACATAGAATAATAATTAACTAAAAGAGGAGAGAAAGAAACTGTCCATGCAGGTTGGAATCAAAAGTTGTGAGATAAAAATGAAGAGCGAGCCGGATGCAGAAACTGATGCAATCCAATGAGGAAAACAAGGAAAGTATACCTCCTCCTCTATGACAAGAAAGTACAAAATAAGGCATAAAAAGGGCATATATCAAATATAAGCTCTATTAAAACTCTGAGGTTGAATATAGAAAGTAGAGGTGTGATAAAGAGTAAGGAAACTGACTGGACACTAACAGAAAAGGCAAGCCAGAGGGTTTTGAATAAGCATTTGAATTATAAGTATGTGGTCAATAGTTTATTATTATCACGTGCCGATATTCAATGATAAGCTTTTGTTTATATGCCAGCTGGTCGGACCATTGCAAAAAATAAATACATCAAAGTGGTACAGAGGAAAAGGAATAACAGAGTTCAGAATATAATGTTGCAGTGACAGAGAAAATGCAGTGTAGGCAGGCAAATAGATACAAGGGCCACAATGAAGTAAATTGTAAAATCAAGATTCATCTTTATCATAGAAGAAGTCATTCACAGCTCTTCTAACAGTGGGATTGCAGCTGTCATTGAGCCCGGTGGTGCTTGTTTTCAAGCTTTTGTATCTTCTGCCTGGTGAGAAAAAGAAGAAGAGTGAGATTCTGGGGTGGCTGGGCTCAAGCCCATTCTTGAGCTATCTCTTGGCCATTCAAGAACCTGTAAATCTTTGCCTCCGCAGCCCTCTGTGGCAATGGATTCTACATATTCACTACCCTCTGGCTAAAGATATTCCTCCTCGTCTTCGTTCTAATGGGGCATCCCTTTGTTCTGAGGCTGTGCCCTCAGATCCTACGCTTTCCTGCTATTAACAGGAGGGGAGATTGAGTTCCATGATAGATAGGGCTGTTGTTGCGATTCTCTGCAATATTTTGTGGTTTGGGGTAGAATGGTTGCCATGCCAAGCTGTAATGCATCTGGATAGAATACTGTGTATGGCGCATCCATAAAACTTGGTGCAGTTCCTAGGGGACATGCCAGATTTCCTTAGGAAGTCTGTGTGCTTTCTTGGCCATGGTTGGACCAGGACAAGCTGCTGGTGAAAGTTACATGGAAATGGTCAAAAGAGGAGCCAAAATGGAGATAATCTTCTGGTGACAGGGGTGGTTAAGGATGGATTGTCGTGGGAGAGAGGGATTATTGCTAAGGCACAAATTGCTTATGTTGTATCTTTCTTCATGGCAGGAAGATTGGTACTGGTTGTGTATAATGGAGGATGTAATTGAGATATTTGTATGTCAGATAAAAACAGATAAAGGAAGGTGCAATAATTAGAAAGTAGTTCATTAAATGGTAGGGTTTGAAGGTCTGTATCTTAGGTTAATGTTCAAAGTTCAAAGTAAGTATATCATCAAAGTACATATATTGTCACTATAAACAACCCTGAAATTCATTTTCTTGCAGGCAATAGTAAATACAAGAAACACAATAGAATCAAGAAAGACCCACGCCCAAAAGGACAGACAACAACCAATGTGAAAAAACAACAAATTGTACAAATACAAAAAGAAAGAGAAAAATAGTAATAATAATAATAAATAAGCAATGAATATTGAGAACATGAGATGAAGAATCCTTGAAGGTGAGCCCATACGTTGTGGGGACAGTTCAGTGATGGGGTGAGTGAAGTTATTCCCTCTGGTTCAAGAGCTGATGGTTGAGGGGTAATAACTATTCCTGAACCTAGTGGTGTGGGATCCTGAGGCACCTGTACCTTCTTCCTGGTGGCAGCAGCAAGAAGAGAGCATGGCCTGAACGCTGGAGGTCTTTGATGATGGATGCTGCTTCCCTGTGACAGCACTTCACGTAGATGTGCTCAATGATGGGGAGGGCTTTACCCATGATGGACTGAGTGTATAAACTACTTTTTGTAGGCTTTTCCATTCAAGAACATTGGCATTTCCATACCAGGCTGTGATGCAGCCAGTCAATGTACTCTCCACCACACACCTATAAAAGTTTGTCAAAGTTTTAGATGACATGCCAAATCTTCACAAACCTGTAAGAAAGTAGAAGCGCTGCCATGCTTGCTTCTGTAATGGCACTTACCTGCCAGACCCAAGACAGGTCCTGTGAAATATTAACACTGAGGAATTTAAAGTTGCTGACCCTCTCTTCCTCTGATCCCCTGATGGTTCATGGACCTCTGGTTTCCTCCTTCTGAAGTCAATAATAATTCCTTGCCTTGCTGACGTTGAGTGAGAGGTTGTTGTTGTGACACCACTCAGCCAGATTTTCAATCTCTAAGTTCATAGCCTTGTGGTGTAGCTGTGCTGATGGTGATTGTGGAGGAGGTACTGTT